>NW_006922054.1:153597-157545 GCF_000298275.1 Orycteropus afer afer | reverse complement strand
TTTAAATTGTGGTGTATAAGTTCCAGCAGGATGGCAGAATAAGAAGAAAAGCTACATAGACCCTCTGCAATAAAGCAATGAGAAACCAATACAGAAGATGATGGTGAAACCCTGAGCTTTGAAGACAAGGGTAAAGAAGTGGATTAAATATCACTTAATAGAAGAATCTGATTGAAAGCAGTGAATAAGAGACAAATGGAGCTGCGGACTGCCGGCTGTCCTGAGGACACAACCATTTTGAATTCATCCTGGTAGCAACCTAAGAATCTCTGCTCACTACAGACTGCATGAGCAAGGACTGCATTGGTGCCTGACAACCAGAAAGGAAAACAGCAGAGAAGGAAATAAATAGCTCTGTGGACTACAATAGCTGTCCTGAGGGCATAACAATTTTGAATATTCCCAAGCAGTGGGTACAACCATTTTGAATATATTCAAGCGATGTTCCTACCTAGTGTGTGACATAGGAGTGGCTCTGCTTGCCAAGGACAGCAAGAACAGCCACACCATAAGCTGACAACTGGAAAGGCCTGATATTTCCTTTGTTACTCTTACAACTAACATACCCTTCTTCAACTGAGGTGTGGCCATACCCTATCTCTGATCACCTTCTTGACCAGCAGGAATTCCATCCCAGTCTGTGCCCTGACAGAGTCTGAGCGCCATGACCCACCCCACACAGTTTTGTTTTGGATTGGTTGTTTTTAAATTATTCTTTTTATCTTCTTCCTTCCCCACCCCCTTCCTGGTTCTTCTTCGTCTTCTTCTTCTTTTTTTTTCTTTTTCTGTTTTCCTGGTTCTCTTTTTTCCTCTTTCTTTTGGTTCTTCCCATCCCTTATTTATCCTTTGGGAGTTTTGCCATTTTTTTCTTTACTATTCTTTTAATCTTGCTCTTTTCTCTCATTCCTCCTTCCCCAGATAGTACTTTTTTCCCTTTTTTTCTCATTATCTTTCTTTAACATATTTTGAAAATTTTCTTCTCATTTATTGCATTTTTTATTTGTGATTTTTTTTCCTATCTATGTGGTTCAAGTTTTTTTATTCTCTTGCTTATAACTATATTTTTAATGGTTTACTATTATTATTATTTTCTGAGACAAAGACACCAACTATGCCAACACAACCTAACCATATCTGCAATTCCTGCAATCACACTCACTAAGTGAGAGCCACTGCTTGCTTTTGTACCAACTGACCAATGATAGGCAGTGGCCAATACTAGCTCAATTCACCCCCAACTGTTCCGTATGAATAGCTAACAGAGATCCGTGCATACACTCTCATTTTGTTTCACAAATTGAACATAAACACAACACAACCACAATGTCTCAGAGACAGCAGACCATCAAAGTCTAAACAAAGAAGCAAGATAAAGTAGTAGAAAAAAAGGTCCAGGATACAAACCCAGAAAACATCCCTAAAGAAGAAGTAGCATTGGAATTCTGACAAGGAATACAAAAGAATTATATTTGGGTACCTGCAATGGATTGAGAGACAGAGCAAGGAAAACACTGATAAAATCAAGGAAAACACTCAATATTAAGGAAAACACAGACAAAACTCTAGAACAATTTAGAAAAATAATACAAGAACAAACTGACAAAATAAAGAAAAAAAAAAATAGAAACAATACAAAAACAACACATAGAAAAAAAAAACAGAAGATTAATACTAAGATTTCAGAAATAGATAACACACTGAAAGGACAAAGGAGTAAAATTGAATCAATGGAAGACAGAATTAATGAGACTGATGACAAATACCTCAGTACTACCTTGTTAAGTTAAGGGATAAATCAGACAAAAGATCAAAACAAAATGTAGAAAGCCTAAGATACATGTGGGATACCAGTAAGAGGAATAACTTATGTGTAATCTGAATTCCAGAACAGGAAGAGACATATAAAATCACAGAAAAAACTATCAAAGATTTGTTGGAAGACAATATCCTTAATATGATGAAAGACAAGAATATATCAAGGTTAGGCTGGGTTCTCTAGAGAAGCAAAACCAGTAAAGCTTATATATAATGAGAGAGAAAAAAATTTATCTTAGGAAAATGGTTCACACACTTATAGAAGTTGGCAAGTCCCAAGTTCTTGGATAAAATGTCAAGCTGGAGGCTTTTCCCGACTCACACAGCTACAAGGGCTGAGGAGCTTAAGTTGGCAGGCAGTACCAGCTGTTGACTCCAATAAATGATGATCCAAGGTCTCCAGGCTGAATGGTGGATTGTTCGCTCATGGACAGTTGTAGGCAGCATTACAGGATCATGATCCACAGAAGAGTGTCTCTTTTCCCAGGATGTCCATTAATGTATTGAAAGCAGGCCACAACCCTAGGGAAACCCACTTTCAATGGATTGGCTGCTCAAAACATATACATCTGATCCCATCATGGGAATAACCCACATCACAAGTGCTTAAACCACATAGAATTGTGGTCCAGCCATGTTGATACACAGCTCCAACTATTACAATATCCAGTCAAGAAATTCAACAAACCCCAAACAGAATAGAACCCAAAAGAAAATTTCCAAGACATATCATAATTGTTCACCAAAATGAAAGGCAAAGAAATAATGCTGAAAGCAGCATGGGAGAAATGAAAAGTTATCTATAAAAGGCAACCAATAAGACTATGCTCTGATTTCTTGGCAGAAAACATGCAGGTGAGAAGGCAATGAGAAATATATATAAAACCCTGAAAGAATAAAATTTCCAATCAAGAATAATATACCCAGTAAAACTGTGTCTCAAATATGAGGGTAAAATTAGGAGATTTCCAGATAAACAGAAATTAAGGGAATTTGTTAAAATCAGACCAACTTTACAAAAGATACTAAAAGGAGTCCTTCCAATAGACAATCAACAACAGCAAACAACTACTGATGATTAACACACATGGTGACATAACCCAGAAACCAACACAGTTATAAAAGTATCCAAAATAAAATAAACTTACAAAAATGTAAACAGGGAACCAGAGATATCAATTGGAAAATTAGGACAACCTAGAGGGAGTAAACAATATAGTTACAGAACTTCTAAATGGTGGGGAAATCTAGACAACTGTGAGTCAGAACACACTGTTTTAAACTTGAGAAGAAAATTATAAATCACAGAGTAACCGCAAAGAAAAATAATAAACTTTTGAATCAAAATGAAAGAGTACAAGCACAAATATTTAGCAAATATTAAAACAATACCAGTGAAGGAAATGATAACATGATTCATGAAAAAAATAAGCTCAGCACAGAAAATTACTTGGAACAAAGAAATCAACAACACCATGAAAAAGTACATAACAAAATGCAGTCAATAAATTCATAATTACATTACATGTCAATGGATTAAATGCACTACTCAAGAGATGGAGAGTTATAGACTAGATAAGAAAACATGACCCATCAATATGCTGTCTACAAGACACTCACCTAAGACACAAAGACAAAAATAAAATAATAAAAATCAAAGGTTGAAAAAAGATATACCAAGCAAATGGCAAACAAAATAGGGCAGGAGTGACAATATAAATTTCTGATAACATAGATTTTAAGAAAAAAAACTAACATAAGCAACAAGGAACAACATTGTGTAATGATTAAAGGATCAGTTGAGCAAAAGGACATAAGCATTGTGCTGGTTACCTAGTGCCACTCTGACAAGAATATATCACAATTAGGATGGTCTTAACAAACAGGAATTTACTCTTATAATTTGGAGGCTTTAAGTCCAAGTTCAAAGTGCTAGGCTCTAGGGGCTGGGTGAGAGCCCTTCAACCTTGGGGTCCCAGCTTTGCATTCTGCTCCCAGCCCACTGGAGCTAGAGGCATTTCTTCACTCAGACAGCTGTTGGCTGCTGAGGCTGAGAAGCCCCAAGGTTGACAAGTAAAAAGACACAGTCCCAATGTTACCAATCTGCACAGCAGGCCATTAACTTAAGTCCAC
>NW_006922054.1:149454-153137 GCF_000298275.1 Orycteropus afer afer | reverse complement strand
GTGGGTTTGAACCACCAGCCTTCTGGTTAGCAGTCAAATGCCTTAGGCACTACACCACGAGTGCTCCCAGAACCATAGTAGGAGACTTTAATACACTACTTTAAATAAGAGATGAAACAACAGGAAAGAAGCTCAACTAAGATGCAGAATAAATAAAATACAAGCAACTAATTTGAAATGTATAGACATCTACAGAGCACTCCAGCCACTGACAGAAAAATATGCATTCTTTTCCAGCACACATGGAGCATTCTCCAGGATAGACCATATATTAGGTCACAAAGCAAGCCTCAATAGCGTTAAAAACATAGAAATACTGCAAAGCATCTTCTCAGATCACAATGCTATAAAATTATAAATCAACACTAGAAAGACCAACAGAAACATGGCAAACACACGGAAACTGAATAACACCCTCCTTAAAAATGACTGGGTACTAGAAGAAATAAAAAATGAAATTAAAAAAAAATTCCTTGAATTAAGGGAAAATGAAAATACAGCATACTAAAATCTTTGGGACACAGCAAAAGCAGTGATGTTGTTGCTGTTGTTGTTATGTGCCGTCAAGTCAGATCCAACGCATAGCAACCCCTCCTTGGGTTTCTGAGGCAGTATCACTATGGAAGTAGATTGCCTAGCCTTCTGAAGAGTGGCTGGTGGATTTGAACTGCCAGCCTTCTGGTTAGCAGTCAAGTGCCTTAGGCACTACACTACCAGAGCTCCCAAAAACAGTGATAAGAGGGCAATTTACAGCAATGGATGCACACATCAAAAAAGAAGAAAGAGCAAAAAGTAACATCTTAACCTAATACCTCCAACAATTATAAAAAGAGCAGCAAAAAAACCTACAGTCACCAGAAGAAAAAGAATAATAAAAATTGTTGTTGTTGTTGTTATGTGCCATCGAGTCGGCCCCGACTCATAGAGAACCCTCCTTGGGTTTCCGAGGCAGTATCACTACAGAAGTAGGATTGCCCAACCTTCCTTCCGAGGAGTGGCTGGTTGAGACCATATATAAATGAAACAGACAATAGAAAAAAATCAACAAACTAGTAGTTTGTTCTTTGAAAAGATTAATAAAATCAACACACTGATAGCAAACTTAACAAAGGAAAAGAAGGAGAAAATGCAAATGACAAGAATAAAAAGTGAAATGGTGATGGCACAATAGAATCAACAGAAATAAAATGAATAATATTAGGATACTATGAAGAACTATAACAAATTTGAAATCCTAGAAGAAATGGACAGATTTGTAGAAACACACTACTTGTCTAAATTAACATAGAATGAGGTAGAAAACTTAAACAGACCTATAACAAAAGAAGAAATTGAACACTTGATTAAAAAAAAAAAAATTAACAACAAAAAAGTCCTGGCCCAGATGGTTTTACTGAAGAATTCTACCAGTCATTCAGAAAAAAGATACTGCTACTCAAAGTATTCCACAACATAGAAAGGATGGAATCCTCTCAAATTCATTTTATGAAGGAAACATAATATTGATATCAAAACCAGGCAAAGATACCACTAGAAAGGAAAACTATAGACCAATATTCCTCATAAATATAGAAGCAAAAATCTTCAGCAAAATCCTAGCCAATAGATGACAGCAACATATCAAAAAAATAATACATCATGACCAAATGGGATTCATACTAGGTATGCAAATATGGTTCAACATTAGAAAAACAATAAATGTAATCCATCACATAAGTAAAATAAAGGAAAAGAATCACATGACCATACCAGTAAATGCAGAAAGGCATTTGAAAAAAAGCCAGCATCCATTCCTGGTAAAAACTCTCAGCAAAATAGGAATAGAAGAGACATTCCTCAGCATAATAAAGGGTGTATATGCAAAACCAACAGCCAACATTATTCTCAATGGAGAGAGACCAAAACCATTCCCCTGCAAAGAGGAATAAGATAATGATGCCCTCTATCTCCACTTCTATTCAACATTGTATTGGAAGTCCTAGCCAGGGCAATAAGGCAAGAAAGGGAAATCAAAGGCACCCAGATTGGTAAGGAAGAAGTAAAACATCTTATTTGCAGATGATATGATTGTATACATAGAAAATCCAAGAGACTCAGCAAGAAAATTACTGGAACTTATTGAAAGAATTAGCTTAGTGGCAGGATATAAGATCTACATCCAAAAATCAGTTGGATTCCTCTACACCAGCAAAGTAATCTCTGAAAAGAAAATAAGGAAACCAATGCCATTTACAATAGCTACCAAAAAAGATAAGATACTTTGGAATAAATCTTACCAGGAACACAAAAGACCTATACGAAGAAATCTAAAACACTACTTCAAGAAACTATAAGAGATCTATAGAAATGGAAGAACATACCATGCTCATGGACAGGAAGATTGAACACTGTGAAAATGTTAACAGTATCCAAAGCAATCTATACATTCAATGCAATCCCAATCCAGATTCCGTCAACATTCATTAACGACATGAAAAACTAATCACTAATTTATTGTGGAAAGGAAAGAGACCTCAGATAAGTAAAGCACCACTGAAGAAGAAGAACAAAGTAGGAAGTCTCACACTCCCAGATCTCAAAACCTACAATAGAGCCACAGTTGTCAAAATAACCTGTTTTTGTTGTAACCACAAACACATAGACCAGTGAAACAGAGTTAAGAGCCCAGAAATATATCCATAGACCTATGGTCAGTTGGTCTTTGACAAAGGGCCAAAATGGATTAAATGGAGAAAAGAATCTCTTTAACAAATGGTGCTGGCAAAACTAGATATCCATCTGCAGAAAAAGGAAACAAAATTCATACCTCATACCATCCACAAACACAAACTCTAGCTGGGTCAAAGATTTAAATGTGAAACGTAAAAATAGGGGCAAACTTAGGGACCCTAATTTATGGCATAAACAGACTGTCAAGCATAACACAAGATGCACAAATAGCAGAAGATAACTAGATGATTGGGACCTTGTAAAAATTAAATTCTTATGTGCATCAAAAGACTTCTCTACAAGAGTGAAAAAACAACCTAGAGAATGGAAAAAAAGTGTTTGGCAATGACATATTGGACAAAAGAATTATCTCTAAAGTTTATAGGAAACTCCAACACCTCAACATCAAAAAGACAAATAATTCAATTTAAAAATGGGCAGAAGACATGAACAGACACTTCACCAAAGAAAATATTCAATCAGCCAACAAACACATGAAGAAATGCTAATGGTCATTAGCCACTAGAGAGATTCAAACCAAAACAACCACGAGACACTATCTCACCTTAGCATTAATAGCAAAGTTCAACAAGACAGAAAATAACAAATGATGATGAGGATGTAGAGAGAATGGACTCTCATATGCTGCTGTTGGGACTGTAAAATGATACAACCACTGTGGAAATTGGTATGGCAATTCCTTAAAATGTTGGAAATAGAAATACCCTACGACCCAGCAATTCCATTGTTGTGTTGTTGTTATGTGCTGTTGAGTCAGGCCTGACTCATAGTGACTGTGATAGTTGAAGATCTGTCAACTTGGCTGGACTTCACTTGTGAGTGTTGTTTCTCATGATGGATCACATGACTACGTCCTAAGCGGCCGGTCAGTCTAGGGGGAGTTTCCCCAGGGGTGTGGCCTACCTGTAATACTATCCCAGGAACAAACTGGAAAAAACAGCATTCCAGATATA
>NW_006922054.1:136139-148824 GCF_000298275.1 Orycteropus afer afer | reverse complement strand
CTAAAGAAGTGAGAGGCAGGACATGAATAGATATTTGCACACCTATGTTCATTGCAGCACTATTTACAACAGCAAAGAGAAGGAAATCACCTAAGTGCCCATCAACAGAGGACTGGATAACCTAACTGTAGTAGATACATACAAAGAAATACTGTGCAACCCTAAAGAATAATGCATAGTCTGCAAAATACCACATAACATGGATAAACTTGGAGGACATTATGCTGAGTGAAATAAGTCTATCACAGAAGAACAAATATTGTATTAGTCAACTATTGTAAAATGTCAAGGAAAGGTTTATAGATAGAAGGAAAATTTCTTTGTTCGTTATCAGGGATGGGAGGGAAGGAGAGGGAAATTTCTAGACAGGTTAAAAAAAAAAAAAAGATTGTACCAAAGATTATTAGTGGTTATCAGGGGGTAGGAAGGAGGAGGAAAGGGGAAGCTTTTGTTGAAGACCATTAAGTTTATGCTAATAGGTAGTAGAAAAGTTTGGAAAAGTATAACAATAAGGGTGGCACAACATGAAAAATGTCATGAATGTCCCTGAGCTGTAACTGTGGAAGTTGTTGTGTTGATGAAAGTCTAATTGTGTATGTTTTCACCACAATAAAAGTAATAAATAAATAAATAAAGTGGTATGTATATAACAAAACTTTTGCTATTTCAACAATGTTTACACTTACAGTTCAGTGACATGAATTATGTTTCCCATTTTCCAACCATCTCATTGTCCAGTCCCGGTTTCTCCCCATCACTCTTAACTAAGGCTTACCGCCTCCAAGTAATGACACCCTCTTCCCTGTTCCTTTTCACTCTCACTAATAACTTTTGTCTTTGTACATTTGCCTATTCTAGATACTTGATACAAATCAAATATTTTATGTTTCCTTTCTTGATGGGCTTACTTTATTAGCGTTATGTTTTCAAGCTTCATCCATGTTGTTTTGTGTATCGGAACTTCATTTTTCTTATTGTTGAGTAATAGTTCATTGCATGTATATACCATATTTTGATTATCCATTGTTTTGTTGATGGGCTTTGAAGTTGTTTCCGTTTTTTAGCTATTGCTGACAGTGCTACAATGAGCTTTAGTGAACATGTATCTGTTTGTGTTCTTGCCTCACTTCTCCCGGGTGTATACCTAGGATTGTAATTGTTGGATCATATAGTAATTCTATATTTAACTTTTTAAGGAACTGACAACCATTTTCCACAGTGGTTGCATCATTTTACAATTCTACCAGCAGTGGGTGAGGATTCCAGTGTCTCCATATTCTCATCAACACTTGCTGTTTTTCAAATTGTAGCCATCTTAACGAGTATGAAGTGATATTCTATTTTGCTTTTGATTTTCATTTCCTTAAAGGAGCTCTGGTGGTTAAAGCATCTGGCTGCCAACCAAAAGGTCTCTGGTCTGAACCCATCTATTGCTCAATAGGAGAAAGATGAGGCAGTCTGCTTTCGTAAAAATTTAGAGCCTTGGAAACCCTATGTGCATTGCTATAAATCTGAATTTACTTGATGGCCATAGGTTTGATATGCTTTTGGAATAAGAAATAATGTTCAGCACCTTTTCATGCACTTTTTAGTGATTTGTATTTCTTATTTGGTAAAATGTCTTTGTCTTTTTTTTTTTCTGTTTTTTTTAATTTCTTTGTCTTTTCATTGTTAAGTTGTAGGAATTCTTGAACTTTGTCTTTTCCCCTTGCCCGTTCATGTAGATAGAATGCTATGTAATGGTCAATACTTAAAAGTTACATTTCCTTTTTTAATTTAGAGGATCACTAGTTGTTTGATCCTGAGTAGAAAAAGCCACTGAACAATAATTGTAAAATATAGCAGCCTAACACAACGTACATTTCCCCTTGTCATATTTGGTCTTCATTTCAAAATCATTTTCAAAATCAGGTGTGTTATTTCCTCTCTTGTTCCTCCTCCAACAGTCTTATTTATATAAATGACATTACTTTATTTTCAAGTAATCTTCATCCTCTCTGTCATTTCTTCTAGCCTTTTATCCAATCATATCCCAAGTCCAGTAGCTTCTTGCCAGCCAGTCCACATATCCTCATTTCTAGTTCTACCACCTGAATTTAGGCTTAGAATAGTTTCATTCATGTTTTCTACTCATCATCTCAAGTTAATTTTGCTAGAACATGACATCTCTCTGCTCAAAATATAGAATCTAATTATTTCCTGTTGAATATATTCTAAAACATTTAACTAGACATGCAATAATTGCTATAAATTATTCTCTACTTACATTTCCAACCTAATCATTTCTTCTGGTTTTCCTATTAGTTCAGTATTTTCTCTCAACACCTAGAATTTTCCCAAACAGTATGATTTAGTTCATGCTATTTAATCTACCAAACATGTATTCCCCTTTCCACTTGAACATCTAAAGCTGGTCTGTCCTTAAGCACCACACACATGCTGACAATATCCTGATTATCCCAGTCAGATATGAGCTCTCTTTTCTCACAAATTTGATAATATTTACTGTCTTTTAGGGGCAGTTGGGGGAGCTCTGGTAGCATAGTGCCTAAGGCATTTGACTGCTAGCCAGAAGGCTGGAGGTTCAAACCCACCAGCCACTCCTCAGAAGGAAGACTGGGTGACTTACTTCCATAGTGATATCACCTCGGAAACCCCGGGAGGGGTTGCTATGAGTTGGATCTGACTCAATGGCAGCGAGTTTGGGTTTTTTGTTTGTTTGTTTGTTTGTTTGGCATTAAAAACATTAAAAAGACATAGAAGTTAGGTCTCTTAAATATTAAGATCAAGTGTGTATCATTTACATCATGCCATGCTAATTGGTTATTTTAATTACTTGAACTTTACTATCTAGATAATACAAACTTACATCATTGAAAGAAGTCAAATTCACATTTTATGAGAAACAGCAGTCACATTCCATTGGGGTTGCCTATCCGAAACTGCTGAAACAAGCATTCAATGCAGTTAAGTTACAAGGTAATCTTTCATTCCCCTGTGAAGTCAAACTTATCAACGCTAAGATCATTTCCATCTTCTGCACTTTCTGAGATCTTCAGAGGTAGAGATTTTCAACAACAATATCTGAGATCAAAGCGTACAAAAGTTTAACAAATATCTTGCAAACAGTTCTTTTAGTTGAACCAAATGATGTTTTGATTTCATGGTTGTTAATGAATCACTTAGCTGTACATTTAGGATGTAGGAAGTATGAGTTTTATTTGTGTTCCCTGTGAAACTATGGATAAACATGAAGCTCTGGCTGGGATAATTTGATGTGAGGCTTTTGGTTTTTTCAAGCTGCTAGGCAGCATGAGGCAGTGATGGTTACAACATGCTCCGTACTCCATCGCCTATCTCAGTGTGTGTTTCCATCACTCACACAGCAGTGGGTGTATGAATGACTGCCTCAAGGAGTACCACAAGCGCTTATACTCTTTTGAGGTGAAAAGGCTTCTTGAAGGGAAAAATTCAGCTTTCCCACGGCAAAGTAATATGGGATTGGAATTAATTATATATGTTGTTTCACACAAAAATTCTGTCAGAGAAAGCTAATCAAGCTTTCTGTGACAAAATTTATATATATAGCTGCCAGAGTATTATGTTTTCAAGACTGTGGGCATGAAAATGAAATTAATTTAGAAGTCTTGGTGGCTATTTTCTCAACTCCTTGACTTCTACAAAAAAATTTAATGCATTTGATAAAGGCTTTCTTATTTCTTGATACTGATTCATGAAATCCAGATTGACTTTCAATTTTTTTTCCCTATAATTTGCCTGAAATTAAATATTTTAATAACTTAATCATTACCCTAACTTAATATTTATTTCATCCTCTTTCCTTGAGATATGCAAATATATGTCTCTTTGCTAATATCTTTTCTCCATTCTCTAGTCCGAATGCTGATGCAAAGAAGTCATTAAAATTGATAGTAATACCCATCGCTTCAGTGAATAAATTACACTTTCCATTTCGTGGAGGTCCCATTATCTCCAGCCCTGACCTCTTCTTATTTCTGTGCTTGAAAGGATCCTGATTTATCTCAAACTCTTGTGTAATATTTCTTTCATTTTCTACCCTTAATTTTCTTATCATATATATTTTTTAACACTTTTGACTTCAGTCAGTCATTTCAGTGCTACTCTCTACCTCATGTTTTATACTGTACATTTTCTTCTTTCTTGACTTTCATTAGTTTTTAGACTCTTCTGCTTCTCCACGTTGACTTCTTATTCTGAAATCATATTTATTTCTAGATGATATGCATAGCCCTTTAACATATATTAATATTTCATTTACTTTTTTCCAGAGTCCTTTAACTTTCCCTCTTTCTTTTTTATTTGGTTAACATATTTCTACTTAAAATTTTCTTTTCTTTTGATCTACAAAAATCCATACTTTTATCTTTTTTGTGTTCTTTTGGTTACTCTGGTAAACCTAACCCAAAATCCAACTTTATTACCCTGATGTCACTGTCATATATAGTATCTCAAATAATATCCTCTATTATTTAAACTTCTTTTGGAATTACAATGAAAGCACATTTTCTTGGCCTTTGAAAATTATATAAGAAAGTATTATAAGCAGAAAAAGTGTTAAGAGCAGGAAATACACTGTTGCTGGAATCTTTGTTGAAACTTTCAGCTTTGAACTTCATACACAGAAAACCATTAAATTCTGGGATAATAGAACCAGTTTCATTGTATCCTCTTTGTTTGGCTATCTCAGTGGTTTATCAGTCTCCATAGAATTTATGCCTGGAGGGGGTCTTGAGAGGTCATTTAATCTATTGCTCTTTGGCCTGAAGGTTCTAAGGGCTCATGTGCTCTACAAGATATCTTTTCATTTTAGTTCTTACCAGTTTAAATGGTATTTGGAATTCTGAGTAAATATTTGGAAAGGCCCCAAATGTCATAAGAAAGAACGAACTTGTATAGACAGAAATTATAGAAATGTCACCTACCGAAAAATCTGAACAAGTTTACAATAACAATCAAAGAGCACTTAGCAGTTGGAAAGTGTATGTTTCTGGCTTGAAGCTGAATTTTTAGTACAAATCAACATAGATTTTAATGTTTTGGCCTGTTGTTTCCTAAGAATATCCTCAGAACCAATAAAAATATGTGCTTTTGTACATATGAACAGCAACATGGTCAAATACATTGAGAATAATATGCCTATTTTCTTTCTATAGAGCACTGCCATCTATTTCAGAAGTGGTGACTTATACTTTCCACCAGATTAATATTCTGAGGAAAAAACAGGAAGGATATTGGAAATTTTCACAAGAATATAAATACTAGTCATTAAAGATTCAGCTAAACAATGATAATTTTAAAATGAGACATTTTGATTCTAACAATGCTTCTGACTCACTCTCTGACTCATATTATAAAAGTGCCATGAGTTTCCAAAACCAATTTTTCAATTGATGTTTAAAGGAAGTTTAGTGGAGGTGGACTGAGTAATAGCTAAATGTTTTTATGGATGAAAAAAAAAAACCTGTTAAATTCAGATCTGTGTATAATATATAGTTCTAATTTTAAGGAGACTTACTCAGACCTCAGTAAATAGGAAAGTTAAGGTGAACACAGAAAATCTATATATGACATGGTAGCATATACCAGCACTGGTAGCAAGCTTCAGGTTTATAAACACATCAATTTTGGATCATCCACAATAATTCCATTTATTTTATACCCTTATCATTAGTTTAGATGATATTTTATCATTAGCTCTTTGCCTAACTGTGGGAATCTTACTTAAATTACCTGATTCTTTGTCTGTATGTAAGATAATGATGTTTGAATAATTACCATGAGAAGCAACTGAGAAAATGCTTATATATGTTATGTGGAACTATAGTTGGCACATATTAAATGAATAATAAATAATAAATCTTGACCACATTTGTTATAATTTATCCCATAAATTATTGTAATTGCCTCCATGTTTGGTAAAAGTCTCTAATTTGTACTAAACCATTCTATGTACAATTTTCAAATTTCTATTTCCCAAACACCATGTCAATTCTATCATGTCCCAGGTCCAATTTGTTTTCTGATTAGATTAAATTTTAATAATTTAGTCTGGCACTCAAATTGCCCCATGTTGTTGTATTACCTTACTTTCTCAGCTTAAAATTCCCTATATCCTATCTGTTGCAATCAACTCATACACTTGTTATTTTTGTTTTCTCATTTGTTTTTCTTAATTTGTATGTCCATTTTATTGTACCACGTGTTGTTGTTGTTGTTATGTGCCGTCGAGTCAAACCCGACTCATAGCGACCCCTCCTTGGGTTTCCGAGGCAGTATCACTACAGAAGTAGGATTGCCCAACCTTCCTTCCGAGGAGTGGCTGGTGGGTTTGAACCGCCAGCCCTCTGGTTAGCAGGCAAGTGTCTTAGCCACTATGCTACCAGAGTAGGATGGTGGAAAATATGGGATTTGAAATCTATGCTAATGTTTACTCTCAGATCAGTTTCCTGTCCCTCCCCTGTTCTGGACTGTGTCACAAGAAACTGCATTTCTCAGATTGCCTAAGCATGTGATTGCTGAGTAAAATTAACCAATAGAAGGCACTGACAGAAACTGGAAGGCGAAAGGAGGGGAAGAATAAGGGTATGTCTCTCTCTTTTTTTTTCCTCGCCGTGCCTCAACTAAAGTCTATCAAAAAAAAAAAAAAGAAAAGAAAAGGTCTATAGCAATACCTTTATTTCTTCCGTGTTGCCTGGTCTTTTCAGTTAACCCCTTCTTTTCTGCTTTCAGATTCTACTGAGGGCTCCATATATTGGGCTTTGGTAAAGTTTTGTATGTTTATTTACTTACAGACTTATACTGCTGTTACATTTATCCTAAAGCTGTTGCTAACTTACCTATTTAGCCTATGAGCACTTCTATCATCCATATACTCATTTCATATATATACTTTTCACTAAAGTTGAATAATCTAGAGTGATTTCTGTTTTCTTAATGAACCATGACTACTGCAGAATAATATAGATTTGAATTTTAAATACTGGTTCTGTGATGCTGGGAGATCTACCCATCTGAGTCACCAATAACCTAATAGTGTTTCATGAGGATTAAATAAATAATATGCATGAAAACACAGCATAATTAATATTTACCTCCCCATTTTATATGGCATGAATGCTTTAATAAAATTACGAAATTGATTACTGAAATTTAAAATGATAAAAAAAATCTTAGATAATATTCACCAGACAAATTAATTTCATTAGTTATTTGTTTTCTGAAATTTTGCCTTATTATTAGCTAGTTGTAAGCTTATATTAGAGACTTTAATGAATTATCAAGAAGCCATTGTATAATGAATGTTCTTTAGGTAAAATTGGAAAATCTTCTCTGAGAAAATAATGTGTGGTTCAGGGGAATATGTGCTAGATGAATATGAATGAACTGAGGGCAAACCAATCCCAAAAGTCCTGAGGAAGACAAGTAACAAGAAAAGTAAGGGATTTGTTGTATAAACATTAAGGTCAGGGGATTAGAAAAAGGAATCAGAAGGAACTTTCCAATTACTGAGGACTTCCTCTTTCTGCCCTCAGTCTGGACAAGGAACTAAAGCAATCTGGGAAGGTTTCTATCTATGGTGACCAAGATAGCTCATGAGCAAGTAATCTTTCTATATTGCATCTCATGATTATCCTGGGGACATTTCAGATAAACTATTTTCAAATATTTCTCTAAAACCATGGTTACCTGGTCTAGTGAACCAAGCATTCATATTTTGTTCTGGGAAGAGCACTTGCCAGTTATCTTCTGCATTTTACATAAAAAGTCTGCAGAACTCTGACTATATAAAGAGGAATGATCAGAAGAAACCAAAGGTTCCATTCTGAAGTCTGCCAAATAAATAGACTTATGCTTTAAGATCCTGAATATTCAGAAAATCTTAAATGCACCATATGCTAGTTTAGAAACAATAACTATAAAATTCTCTGAAGTTGTGACTACCACAGACCACCGCATGGACTTGTAATAAATTTGATTAAATATACTGACAGAAGAAAGAAATTTTGTATAAGTATTGTTTTCTAAAGATATTTATTTTCATGTGTGGATTAGATACAGTGGCTAGACTGGGATAAGATTTGGTTTAAGTGAAAGTTATTCTTAGTTTGATATGATATCACTATATCTTTCAAGAGAATCTTTGTCTCTTTAAAGCCAAGGGCTAATTGGCACCTAATCTCTAATTTTAACTACCTAATCCAAGGAACCGGGAGCTCTGGTAGCATAGTGGCTAAGGCACTTGACTGCTAACCAGAAGGCTGGCGGTTCAAACCCACCAGGCACTCCTCGGAAGGAAGATGGGGCAATCTACTTCCGTAGTGATACTGCCTCGGAAACCCAAGGAGGGGTCACTATGAGTCTGGTCCTACTCGACGGCACATAACAACAACAACAACAACAATCCAAGGAACCAGAAGGAGCTCTGGTAGCATAGTGGCTAAGGCATTTGACTGCTAATCAGAAGGCTGGCGGTTCAAACCCACCAGGCACTCCTCGGAAGGAAGATGGGGCAATCTACTTCCGTAGTGATACTGCCTCGGAAACCCAAGGAGGGGTCGCTATGAGTCTGGTCTTACTCGACGGCACATAACAACAACAACAACAACAATCCAAGGAACATGCTGGAACATTGAATACAGATACTTGTTTGACTGAAGCAACACATTGTATTTGGTGAAAAGGTTTGGTAACTAATCTCTACTAAGCATAATCCTCTTTGTCTAAATATAAAGGCTTTTGCTATCAAGTACCCAATAGAATATATTGAGAAGAAAGTAAGCACTCAGGTAAGTGTCCCATCATAAGTATTATAAATACAAACCTAACAGTGTTGGGGAAAATAACTGGAGGCCACAGCCAGCCATCCTGACCTACCCTGAATGGTTTTGTGCCTAACAAATTATGAAGAAAAAAATCAAAACATAACTGGAGTTTCCTTCACTTTACTGAGTGCTAGCAAATATTTTTGGCACTTTATATTTCCAATGTGAAGCTGTGGATATTGCATTATGGTGATTTTAAGTGCTGCTAAATAAGTAAGGTCTCATATTTTAAGAGACATTAGATAGTTGGAAATAACCAGTTTTGTAACAGAATACTTGAGTTAGAGAACCTGACAAAACACAGAAGTCTTTTTGGTAGCATCCCTTAGCCAAAGAGTATAAAGTTGGGAATGGTGGGAGGGGAATAAGTGAAAGAAGAAGAGACATACTATGTAAAGATAGGCTAATTTCCAATCAAGCATGTTTCTGTTTATCTCCTTATGTCACTTCACTCTCTCTATTTTCTGTGTTTCCCCAGTGTTACATCATTCAGTTCTCTCCACTCTTCCTGCATAATTTTAGTTTCTACTTGCATAAGTGAGAAACTCCTTCATTTAAAAAAAGAAAATTGATTTTATTATGTACACACTTTCCCTCTCTCTAGGCCCGAGGGACTTGAGAACATGGAGTAAGTCAAAGGTTTTCAAGAAAATGAACATATGCTACTATCGTTTGCTCTGTGCTCAAAATTCTTATGACTCTTAAGGACTAGCCCCTGAAATCAGATATCCTAAAGAAAATAAAACAATGCTCATTATTTAAAAATGAAGCTGCATAGAATGAACTAATTTTGTACATTAACAAATTAAGGATTTGATATATTACTTGTGTATGAGTGTACGTGTGTGCTTAGTTTCTTAGCTTCTCTTTCTGACAGGTTGTTGTTGTTATTTGCCATTGAGTTGGACCCGACTCATAGTGATCCCTCCTTAAGTTTCTAAGGCAGTATCACTACAGAAGTAGATTGTCCAACCTTCCCTCTGAGGAGTGGCTGGTGGATCTGAACCTCCAACCTTCTGGTTAGCAGTCAAGTGCCTTAGGCACTACGCTTCTGGATGCAGGTTTTGGGAGTTGAGATTTTACTAACTTTCCTGTGTTTCAAATGAAAATGAGTTCGAGCACCTAAAATTATGTCCAATATTTTGTAATACTATGAAGGGTATGCTATTACTACTGAGCCTTAAAAATTTTCTTGGTCAACAGCTCAGACAAATATTCATTAAATAACTATAGAATTTTTGGAATAGGATTATGTTATCTAGGAAAAATTTGATTGTAGCGGATATAATTTCTCCTCTTCAAGAATATGTAAAATAAATCCCAGATATATTATTCATGTGGAGAAAACCAAAAGTGAAGAACACTTCTCAAACTGAAAGAACTGAAGAAAAAATTCTAGCCTCGAGTTGTAATATTGAAGGATTCTATGGACAAAATACTGAATGATGCAAGAAGTATCAAAAGAAGATGGAAGGAATACACAGTCACTGTACCAAAAAGAAATGGTCAATGTTAAACCATTTCAGGAGGTATCATATGACCAAGAACCAATGTTATTGAAGGAAGAAGTCCAAGCTGTGCTGAAGGTATTGGCAAAAAAAACAAGGTTCCAGGAATTGATGAAACACGCATTGAAATGCTTCAACTAACAAAGCATTGCTAGAGTCACTCACTTGTTTATGCCTAGAAATTTGGAAGAAAACTCTCAGGCCAATTGACTAAAAGAAATCCACATTTGTGCCCATTCCAAAGAAAGATGATCCAACAGAATATGGAAATCATCAGACAATATCATTAATATGATTTATAAGTAAAATTTCACTGAATAAAATTCTTAAATGGTTGCAACATTATATTGGCAGAGAACAGCCAGAAAGTCAAGCTGTATTCAGAAGAGTGTGTGAAAGGAGTGATATCACTGTTAATGTCAGATGGATGTTGGCTGAAAGCTAAGAATACCATAAAGATGTTTGCTTGTGTTTTATTGACTATGCAAAGACATTTGACTATGTAGACCATAACAATGTATGGATAACATTGCAAAGAATGGGAATTCCAGAAAACTTAAGTGAATTCTTGAGGAAAACCTGTACATAGACCAAGAGACAGTCATTCAAACAGCACAAGGGAATATTGCATGGTTCAAAACCAGGAAAGGTGTGTGTGAGGGTTTTATACTTTCACCATACATGTTCAATTTGTATGCTGAGCAAATATTCTGAGAAGCTGGACTATATGAAGAATCATGTGACATCAGAATTGGAGGAAGATTCATTCACAACCTGTGATATGCTTGTTTAAAGTGAAAATAACTTGAAACACTTACTGATCTTCAAGCCTTCAGCCTGGATTAATCTCAACATGAAGAAAACAAAAATATTCACAGCTAGACCAATGAGAACAGCACGAAAAGTGGAGAAAAGATTGAAGTTAGGGATTTCACTTTACTTGGATCTACAATCAATGTCCATGGAAGCAGCTGTCAAGAAATCAGATGACATATTGCTTTGGGCAAATCTGCTGCAAAAGACAAAGATGGGAGTTCTGGTAAGATAGTGGAATAGGCAGAAAGACTGCACAGACCCTCTCCAACAAGAAAAGGGGAACCAAATAACACAGATAAAGAAGATAATCTTGTAGCCCTGAGCATTGAAGGGAAAGATACAGAAGTGGACTAAACTCCAATGTGGTAATTTGTATGTCAACTTGGCTGGGCCTGGTTGAGTGGCTGGGAAGCTGTTGGCAGTTATTCCCCATGATGAGACTGGCAATGAACTCCATGGTGGGATCTACCACATGCAGCTGAGTACCTGCTTTTGGGATGTGGTCTGCTTCCTGTATATAAGAAGAAGCCTTGGGGATAGTCTCTAGCTTATGGCATGCTTGGACCCTGCATGAAGTTTTGTCATTGTTCAGCAACCTGCCATGCTCCGTCAACCTTGGGACTTAAAATGGACTTGAATTAATGGCCTGCCATGTGGTTTGATAACTTTGCGACTGTGCCATATTATTTGTTGACCTTGAGCTAGTTAGCCTCAGCATCCTGTAGCTGCCCGAGTGAAGAAAAACTTCTAGCTTCAGTGGATCAGAAGCAAGAGGCAGAGCTAGACCCCACGGTTAAGGGGCTTTTACACAGCCCCTAGAGCCTGGCACTTTGAACTATAAGAGAATAAACTCCTGTTTCTTCAAGCCATCCCATTTGTGGTATATTCCTGTCAGAGCAGAACTAGGTAAACAGAACTTCCAACTAGTAGAAGAATTTACATGAAAACACCAAAAAAGGAGACATACAGAGCTGCAGTCTGGCAGTGATCCTAACAGCACAGACAGCTTGGATATTGCTGAGTGGTGTTAGGACCTAAGAATTAACCTAAAAATCAGCCCTGCTAGTGAGGGATACACAGAGGACTGCTCTGGTGGCTGGTGAATAAAAGGGGAAGCAGCAAAGAAGAAGGAGGGCTGAGGTGCGGACTCTTGCCTGTCCAGAGGGTGCACCCATTTTGAATGCTTACAAGTGGTTGTCCATTTCAGATATTGAAAGCAACAGCATTCTTCCAGATTCCAGGAAACAGACTCCACTTGCCAGGAAACACAAGGACATTCCGGACACCAATGACTGGAAAGGTGAGATATTCCCCTTGTTACTCTCATACCCCACACCCTCTTGGTGAATGGATATGCAGCCATCCCTTATTCCCACACACCTTCTGAGCCGGCAGGAATTCCATCCCAGTCTGTGTGCTAGGATGGAGCGTGGGTGCCCTTTCTGGCCCTGCCCAGATTCTTTTTTTTTTTTTAGTTTGTTTGTCTTTGTATATTTA
>NW_006922054.1:133732-134630 GCF_000298275.1 Orycteropus afer afer | reverse complement strand
AATTTGTTAAAACCAGACCAACCTTACAAGAGACACTAAAGGAATTCCTTTGAAAAGAGAACTAACAATAACAAAGAAAAAGCAACCATTAATACACAAGATGACATAACCCAGACACCACAGCTATGGACATATCCAAAGTAATATAAGCTTATATGATTGTAAACAGGGAGCCAGAGACATCAATTGGCAAATGAGGACAAGTATAAACCAAAAGAGGGAAAACACTGTGTAGTTTGTTACAGAACATCTAAATGGTGAGAAAGTCAAAAGAGTTTCAAGATTCAATGGACTGTTCTAAACTTAGGGAGAAAATTATAAATCACAGGGTAACCTCCAAGAAAAATGATAAACCTTCACATCACAATAAAAATGAGGACAAGCACAAATATTTAGCAAATACTAAAACAACAGCAGCAAAGGAAACGATACCATGATTCATAAACATAATGAGCTTAGCACACAAAATTATATGAAACAAAGAAACC
Organism: Orycteropus afer afer; assembly: GCF_000298275.1. NCBI lineage: Eukaryota > Metazoa > Chordata > Mammalia > Tubulidentata > Orycteropodidae > Orycteropus > Orycteropus afer. Next base: position 134,142 of record NW_006922054.1, on the reverse strand, counting down.
AGGATCACCATGAAAAAACACATAACAAAATGACAACAACCAATTCATACTTGTCCATAATTACACTGAATGCTAATGGATTAAATCCACTACTCAAGAGACGGTGAGTTGAATGGATAAGAAAACAAAACTTATCAATATGCTGTCTACAATAGACACACCTTAGAGACAAAGACAAAAATAGACTAAATTAAAGATTGGACAAAGATCTATTAAGCAAATCTCAACCAAAAAAGACCAAGAGTGGCAATATTAATTTCTGATCAAATTGGCTTTAAGACAAAAACCACCATACAAAACAAGGAAGGACATTATATAATGTTCAAATGATCAATTGAACAAGAAGATATAACCATGATAAATATCTATGGACCCAATGAAAGCGCCCCAAAATACATAAATCAGACTTT
>NW_006922054.1:90925-130082 GCF_000298275.1 Orycteropus afer afer | reverse complement strand
AGAGCTCCCAGGGGCAAATTTAGGGGCCCTAATATATGGCATAAATAGACTATCAAGCATAACTCAAAATGCACAAACAGCAGAAGAGAAACTAGGTGAATGAGACCTTCTAAAAATTAAAGTTTTATGTGCTTCCAAAGACTTCTCCAAAAGAGTCAAAAGAGAACCTACAGATTGTGAAAAAATATTCAACAATGACATATCTGACAAGGTACTTATCTCTAAAATTTGAAGAAAACTTCAACACCTCAACAAAAAAAAGATAAAAATCTAATTAAAAAGTGGGCGGAAGACATGAATAAACACTTCACCAAAGAGGATATTCAGGTGGTCAACAAACATAAGAAGAAATTTTCATGATCATTAGCCATTAAAAAGATGCAAATCAAAAGAAGAATGAGATGCCATCTTGCCCCAGCACTAGTAGCAAGTTTCAACAAGATAAATAAACAAGAAATGCTGGTGAGGATGTGGAGAGTTTGGGACTCTCATTCACTGCCTGTAGGACTTTAAAATGATACAACCACTATGGAAAGCACTAGAGTGATTACTTAAAAAGTTGAAATCAGAAATATAATTTGATCCAGCCATTCCATTACTAGGTACATATCCTAAAGAAATGAGAGCCAGGACAAGAACAGACATATGCACACCCATGTTCATTGCAGCACTATTTACAAAAGCCAAAAGGTGGAAACAACCTAGGTGCCCATCAACAGAAGAATGGATAAGCAAACAACGGTATATACACATGATGGAATACTATGCAACCCTAAAGAATAATGTAGAATCTGCAAAACACTGCATAACACGAATGAACTTGGAGGACATAGTGCTTAGTGAAATAAGTCAATTACAGAAGGACAAATATTGTGTGAGTCTGTTATTGTAAAAAGTCTTAGGAAGGTTTGTATATGGAAGGAAATATTCTTTTTTGGTTACCAGGCATGGGAGGGGAGGGTGGGGAACAGTGTTAGATAGGTAGAGACAAGAATTATTTTGCATGAAGAGCAGGGCAATATACCAAATGCAAGTGATCAACATGGTGGCATTGAGGAAGAGGAAGGCATAGAGAGGTACATGGGAGATACAACAACAAAGATGAATCCTTTTGCACATACAGTACTGTGTTGTCAGTGAAGGCAAATATGGCTATATGAGTGGATAGACGGGTGGACAGGCTGAAGTATTAGATATGCAAGGGGGAGTGTGCCCAAGACCATGTATAGTGTTGGCAGATAATGTTTCTACAAGTGAATTTGTATGTTCTGTAAGAATTCTTAGGTGTATAGTAGAGATGACAAAAGAGAAGTTTGTAGTCACTTCTTGGGCACATCCAGCTACCCAGAGAGAGCAAGTAGCTGAACCTGTGGGCTCAGGACCATAGTCACAGGGGACATCAAGCTCAATTGACATAACTTACTACACAAAACATTGTTACACCTCCTACTTTGGTGAATAGTGACTGGGATCTTAAAAGCTTGCAAACAGCCATCTAGATGCAACAATGGGTCTCTCCTCATTTAGAGCAAAGAAGAATAAAGAAAACAAAAGATTCATAGAAACAATTAGTCCAAATGACTGATACACCATGCAGTCCTCAGCCTGTATGACTATGAGACCAGAAGAACTAGGTGGTGCTTGGCTACCACTGTCCACCACTCGGGGGGCTGGGGGATCTCTGTAGAAGATCCTGGGTAGAGTAGGAGAACAACGTGGAACAAAATTCAAAATTATTTGGAAATTAAGCAAAAAAAGAGAGCAGGTTTGCTGGTCTGATAGAGCCTGATGCAACCACTGAGACTATGGTCCCTAGCTGCCCTTCAGGTCTGGATTTGAGCCCATACATGTGACTTCCAGCCAAACAAAAGACCAGCATATGAGGTGAACATTTACAGTAGGTAGATACCCTCATTGGAAAGGTTAATCATGAGAGAATAGAAGAGATGTGTATGCACAGGCAGCTCTGGGGACAGGAGTGCATGGAGGGATGGACACAGGGAAGAGGTAACTGTTGGGAAGAAGTGGGAGGGGAGCTGTTGTATTGTGGTAAATTGTAGTCAATATCAAGAGACAAAGTGTATGTGAACTGCTGTATGGAAAGTGAATTTGCTCTGTAAACTTTCACCCAAATCACAATAAGGAAAAAATAAAATAAAATAAAATAAAAAAGAAGAGATGTATGCCTGACCTAAGCCATGGTATTTCCAATAGCCTCATATGTGTGTGAAAGATGGGCAATGAATAAAAAAGCCTAAAGGAGAATTTGGGGCCTGAGATAGGTGGGCACAGGGCTTGGGGACTGCTTTTGCTTGAAGGTGGCTTTATTTTCAGGCCAGGGCCTGAGGTAGGCTGGTGCAGAGGGGTTAGGAATAGCTAAGGGAGATGAACTTGTCTGTCAGTTTGTCATCTTGTGGTGGCTTGGGTGTTGCTGTGATGCTGTAGGCTATGCCATCATTGTTACAAAATGCCACTAAAGTTACCCATGGTGGACAGGTTTCAGTGGAGTTTCCAGGCTAAGACAGATTTGGAAGAAGTAAGAGACTATCTACTTCTCAAACAACTGGCCACTGAAAACTTTTTTAATAGCAGTGAAACACTGTCTGATATGTTATGGGAAAACTTTATGAATGGACCGAAATATTGTCCAATACAGGGCCGGAGATGAGCCCATCAGTTCAGAAGGCTCTCAAAATTTAACTAGGGAAGAGGTGACTCCTCAGAGTAGAGACGACCTTAACCATATAGATAGATTAAAGCTTTTGGGACCTCCATTGCCTGATGTGGCATGACTCAAAATGAGTATAAAGAGATGCAAACATCCATTAATAATTGTAACATGGAATGTATGAAGTATGAATCTAGGAAAATTGGAAATTGTCAAAAATGAAATGGAATGCATAAAGATCTATATTCTAGGCATTAGTGAGCTGGAATGGACTGCTTTTGCCCATTTTGAATCAGACAACCATATGATCTACTATGCCAGGAATGACAAATTGAAGAGGAATAGTGTGGCATTAATCATCACAAAGAATGTTTCAAGACCTGTCCTGGAGAACAATACTGTGAGTGATAGGATAATATCCATACACCTGTAAGGAAGACCAGTTGATACTACTATTATTCAAATCTATGCACCAACCAGCAAAGCCAAAGATGAGGAAATTGAAGATTTCTACCAACTTCTGCAGTCTGAAATTGACCAAACATGCAATCAAGATGTGTTGATTATCACTGGTGTCTGAAATGCAAAAGTTGGAAACAAAGAAGAATTACCCGTAGTTGGAAAATACAGCCTTGGTTGTAGAAATAATGCTGGAGATCATATGATAGAATTTTGTAAGACCAATGAGTTATTCATTGCAAATACCTTTTTTCAACAGCTAGGGCTATACATGTGGACATCACCAGATGGAATACATAGGAATTAGATTGACTGCATCTGTGGCAAGAAGAAGTTCAATGTCTTTGGCCAAAGCAAGGCCAGGAGCTGATTGTTGAACATAGAACATATGAGACAAGTGTTCATATGCAAGTTCAAGTTCAAGTTGAACATAATCAAAAGAAGTTCACGAGAACCAAAATATGACTTTGATAATATCCCTCCTGAATTTGAGACCATTTAAAGAATAGATTTGATGCACTGACTATCAATGACTGAAAACCAGAAGAATTGTGGGATGACATCAAGAACACCATCCATGAAGAAAGCAAGAGGTCATTAGAAAGACAAGAAAGGAAAAAAAGATCAAAATGGATGTCAGAAGAGTCTCTGAAACTTGCTGTCGAGCAGAGAGTAGCTAAAGCAAATGGAAGAAATGACAAGATAAAACAGTTGAACAGAAGATTTCAAAGAGCAGCTTGAGAAGACAAAGTCAATTATTATAATGAAATGTGCAAAGACCTGGAGTTAGAAAGCAAAAAAGAAGAACATACTCATCATTTCTCAAGTTGAAAGAACTGAGGAAAAAAATTAAGCCTTGAGCTTCAATATTGAAAGATTGTATGGGCAATATATTGAATGATGCAGGAAACATCAAAAGAATGCACAGAGTCACTGTAGCAAAAAGAACTGGTTGATTCTCATCCATTTCAGGAGGTGGCATATAACCAAGAACCAATGGGACTGAAGGAAGAAATCAAAGCTGCACTGAAGGAATTGGTGAAAAATCAGGCTCCAGGAATTGACAGAATATCCATTGATATGTTTCAACAAATAGGTGCTCTGCTGGAGGCACTCACTCAGCTATGCCAAGAGATTTGGAAGGCAGCTACCTGACCAACTGACTGGAAAAGATCATATTTGTACCCATTCCAAAGAAAGGTGATACCACTGAATGTGGAAATTATGAACAGCATCATTAATATCACTTAGAAGTAAAAACTTACTGAAGATAATTCAAGAATGGTTGCAACAATATATTGACAGAGAACTTCCAGAGGCACAACCTGAATTCAGAAGAGGATGTGGAACAAGGGATATCATTGCTGATGTCAGATGGATCTTAGCTGAAAGTAAAGAATACCAGAAAGATATTTACTTATGTTTTCTTGCCTATGCAAAAGCATTCGATTACATGAATCATAACAAATTCTGGATAACAATGAGAAGAATGGGAATTCCAGAACATTTAATTGTACTCATAAGGACCCAGTATATAGACCAGGAGGCTGTCATTCAAACAGAACAAGGGGATACTGCATGGTTCAAAATCAAGAAGGGAGTGTGTAAAGTTTGTATCCTTTCACCATACTTATTCAATTTGTATGCTGAGCAAATAACCTGAGAAGCAGGATTATGTGGACAAGAACATGGCATCAGGATTGGAGGAAGACTCATTAACAACCTGCAATAAGCATGTGACACAACTTTGCTTGACGAAAGTGAGGATGACTTGAAGCACTTACTGATGAAGATTGAAGAACACACTCTGCAGTATGGATTACACCTCAATATAAAGAAAACAAAAATCCTCACCACTAGTCCAATAAACAGCTTCACGATAAATAGAGAAAAGATTGAAGATGTCAAGGACTTCATATTACTTGATTCTACAGTCATCACCAATGGAAGCAGCAGTCAAGACATCAGAGGATATATTGCATTGGGTAAATCTGTTGTAAAAGACCTCTTTCAAGTGCTGAAGAGCAAAGATGTCTCTTTGAAGATTAAGGTTTGGTTGACACAAGCCATGGTATTTTCAATCGCCTCATATGTGTGTGAGAGATGGACAATGAATAAGGAAGACAAAGAAGAGTTGTTGCTTTTGAGTTGTGTTGGAGAAGAATGCTAAGAGTACCATGGTCTGCTGAAAGGACTAACAATGTCCTGAAAGAAGTGCAGCTGGAATGCTCCTTGGAAGCGAGAATGGCCAGACTTTGTCTCACCTACTTTGGTCATGTTGTCAGCAGGTACCATTCCTTGGAGAAGAATATCATGCATGGTAAAGTGGAGGGTTAATGACTAAGGTGATTTACATAGTGGCTGCAACGATGTGCTCAGGTATAGCAAGGATCATGAGTCTGGCACAGGACCACACAGTATTTTGTTCTGTTGTGCATAGGATAGCTATGAGTCAGAGATGACTTGCTGCCAACTAACAATAACAAAGAACAAGAATTTATACATTTGAATTGTGTTATTGATGGAAAAATGTTGAAAATAGTGTGAACTGCCAGAAGAATGAACAAATCTGTTTTGGAAGAAAGGCACACTGATGGTGTAGTGATTAAAGGAGCTGCTGTTAACCAAAAAGAAGGCAGTGATTTGAATCCACTACAGCCTCCATGGGATAAAGGTGAGGCAATCTGCTTCCATAAAGATTTACAGCCTTGGAAACTCTATGGGTAGTTCTAGTCTGTCTTATAGGATCATTAAGAGTAAACATCAACTCCATGGCAGTGTTTTTTTTTGGGGTGGGGGCAGGGGCAGTGTCTTGGGAGAAGTATAACCAGAATTCTTCTTAGAAGAAATAATGGGCAGCTATCATCTTATATACTTTTGTCATATTGCCAGAAGATACCAGTCCCTGGAGAAGATATCATGCTTTGTAAAGTAGAGCATCAGGGAAAAGGGGAAGACCCTCAACAAGATGGATTGACACAGTGGCTGCAATGATGGGCTCAAGCATAACAAGGATTATGAAGATGGCTCAGGAACAGGCAGTGTGTCATTCAGTTGGACATAGGGTCTCTAGGAATTAGAAGTAACCTGATGGCATTTAGCAATAACAACAACAGCATTGTGTTATGCATGGATTAGACTTTAGTTTCTCATTCAGAAAAAGAAAAAAAAAAAAGATATTCAGAAACTGAACTAAAGCTAAAGGTAAGCAAAGCTAAACAATTTGAAAACTACTCATTGATCCTTTAAAATGCTTAAGATATGATGCCCCCCCTTTTTTTCCTCAATGAACTAGCTATTTACAATTATAAATTAAAAAACAAAAACAAAAACAAAACTCACTGCAGTTGATTCGAATCCAACTCAGCAACACTGCCTTGGCTTTACAAAGTATCACTAGGGAAGTAGATTGGCTAATCTTCCTTCTGAGGAGTGGCTAGTGGGTTTCAACTGCCAACTTTCTGGTTAGCAGTCAAGTGCCTTGGGCATTATGCCATTGATACAGGATTGGACCAATTTACCTAAAACCAAAAAAAGTAGTGTTATGTATCCCCAAATATTTTGCATTTCCAATAGTAGCGTAGTACCTAAGGCATTGTCTGCTAATCAGAAGGTTGGCAGTTCAAAGCCACCAGCCACTCCTCGGAAGGAAGATTGAGCAATCTACTTCCATAGAGACACTGTATTGGAAACCCAACGAAGGGCTGCTATGAATTGGAAACAACTTGATGGCAGTGAGTTTGGGTTTGCTTTTTAAAATATATATTGAAGTGCTGACTTATTCTTGTGGAAGTTATCCTGTTTTTATTTTGTTATGTTAATGCAATTATATCAGTATAGGGTGGGTCCTAAATCTAATCACTTCAGAATTATATAAAGACAGAATAGATACCAGGGGAAGACACCATATTAAGGTAGGTACATAGGGTAAATGCATCTACAAGCCAAGTAATGTCAAAGAACTGCTGACAGTTCTTAGATACCGGATTACACAAGGAAAGACCTCTCCTAAAGCCATATGCTTAGGAGCTCTGGTAGCATAGTGCCTAAGGCACTTGACTGCTAACCAGAAGGCTGGTGGTTGAAACCCACCAGTCACTCCTCGGAAGGAAGGTTGGGCAATCCTACTTCTGTAGTGATACTGCCTCGGAAGCCCAAGGAGGGGTCGCTATGAGTCGGGCCGACTCGATGGCAAATAACAACAACAACAACAAAGCCATATGCTTAGTTCAGGATTGTAGCCCCCTGAACTGTAAGAAAATACATTTCTGTTCATTAAAGCTGCCCACTAGTGACATTTTTGGTTACAGAAGCAGCAGGTAACTGAGACATATGTTGAATAGTTTTTTTCTATCTGTGATGGTCTCTCTTTTTTTTTTTTTCCAACTTTTATTTTTTTTTTTCATTTGTTTGTTTTTGTTGAGAATGTACACAACAGAACATATACCAATTCAACAATTTCTCCATATACAATTCAGTGACATTGATTACATTCTTTGAGTTGTGCAACCATTCTCATCTTCCTTTTTTTAAATACATTTTATTGAAATATGATTTATGTACAGTGAAATACACAAAACTAAACTGACATGGGTCAATGCATTTTTTTTTTTCTCAGTGTTCCTTCCCCTTCGCTCCCACCCCTGGCAACCAACAAAGAAAGTTTCTCTCCATATATAAACCTTTCCTTGACCCTCCACAACAATGAACCAATGCTTTATTTGTCCTTCTTTGAATGACTTATTTCAATCAGCATAATGTCTTCTAAGTTCATCTGTATTATGCAGTGTTTTGCAAACTCTACATTATTCTTTAGTGCTGCATAGCATTCTATTATATGTATGTACCATAGTTTGGTCATCCACTCTTCCACTGATGGGCACAGAGGTTGTTTCCATCTTTTTGCTATTGTAAACAGTGCTGTGATGAATATGAGTGTGGAAATATCTGTTCCTGTACTGGCTTTCACCTCTCTAGGATATATAACTAGTAATGTGATTGTTGGGTTAAATGGTATCTCCAATTCCAGCTTTCTAAGGAATCACCATATTGCTTTCCACAGTGGTTGTATCACTTCACAGTCCCACCAGCAGTCTATGAGAGTCCCAATCTCTCCACATCCTCATTCCACCAGCAATGGATGAGAGTCCCAATCTCTCCACATCCTTGTCAGCATTTGTTATTTTCTGTCTTGTTGAACATTGCCATCAGTGCTGGGGTGAAACAGGATCTCATTGTTGTTTTGATTTGCATCTTTCTGATGGCCAATGATTGCGATCATCTCTTCATGTATTGGTTGGCCACCTGAATATTCTCCTTGGTGAAGGGTCTACTCATGTCTTCTGCCCATTTTTCAGTTGGATTATTAATTCTTTTGGTGTTGAGGCATTGGAGTTTGATATAAATCTTGCAGATAAGTTCCTTGCCAGATGTGTAATTATCAGCGCATATGAATTGTTTCTGTCATTTTGGTTATGTGCTTTCTCGTGGTGTCGATTTCTTTGTTCCACATAATTTTCTATGCTGAGCTCATTTTGTTTATGAATCATGTTATCACTTCTGTGCACTTGACTGCTAACCAGAAGGTTGGTGGTTCAAACCCACCAGCCACTCCTTGGAAGGAAGGTTGGGCAATCCTGCTTCCGTAGTGATACTGCCTCGGAAACCCAAGGAGGGGTCGCTATGAGTCGGGGCCAAGTCGACGGCACATAACAGCAACAACAACAAATATTTGTGCAGGTCTTCTTTTTTATTTCAATGTGAAAGTTTATCATTTTTCTTTGAGGTTACCCTGTGATTTATAGTTTTCTTCCCAGTTTAGAACAGTCTGTTCTATCTTGTAGTTGTCTCAACACCTCTACCATCTAGAAGTTCTGTAACAACACAGATTTTTCCCTGTTTTTGGTTTGTAGTTGTCATCATTTGTCAATTGATGTCTCTGGTTCCCTGTTTACAATCTTGTAGGCTTATTTACTTTGGATACTTCTGTAGCTGGGTTGATTTCTGGGTTATATCATCATGTGTGTTAATGGTCAGTTGTTGGCTGTTGTTGCTTCTCCATCCAAAGGACTCCCTTTAGCATCTCTTGTAAGCTTGGTCTGGTTTTAACAAATTCCCTTAATTTCTGCTTATCTGAAAATGTCCTAATTTGACCATCATATGTGAGGGACAATTTTGCTGGGTACATAATTATTGGTTGGAAATTTTTCTTTCAGAGTTTTATATATGCCATTCCACTGTCTTCTGGCCTGCATGGTTTCTGCCGAGAAATCCAAACATAGTCTTATTGGTTGCCCCTTGTAGGTATCTTTTAGTTTTTCCTGTTCTGCTTTCAGGATTCTTTCTTTGTTTTGGGTTTTGATGATGATATGTCTTGGTGATTTTCTTTTGGGGTCTATCCTACTTGGGCTTCATTGGACTTCCTGAAGGATATATTCTCATCTTTCATCATATCAGGGAAGTTCTTCTCCAACTAATCTTGGACAATTTTCTCAGTGGTTTTATTTTCTCATACTGTTCTGGAATTCCAATGACACATAGGTTATACCTTTTGATGGTATCCCACGTGAACCTTAGGCTTTCTTCATTTTGTTTTGATCTTTTTCTTGATTGGTCCCTTTTGCGGTGTAGTAAATTACCTGGTATGGCTTTTCTAGCCATAAGTCTTTATAAACTCCATGGTGGAATTAGCTGTGAGCAACTGAGGAGCTCCTGATTGTAAACATTATCCATCTGGGGTATTTCTGTTGGGTGTGGCGCAAAGCAATGTTCTGGGAGGTTCGCTCTCTCTCAGGTGCTTAGTATTCTGATGTTATGATTGGCTACTTTGGCCACTCTGCCAGGCTTTTGAGCCTCTAGGAGGCCTCCTAGAGGCAGAGCTCTCTCTGTCTACTGGGTGAGAAGGACATATTGCTGAGAAGGTACTTGCTCCTGAGAGACATGTGCTGCTGTGAAAGAAATGCAAGAGACACATATTGCTGAGAGAGACACCAAGGGACACACACTGCTGGGAGAGAGACTGTGAGAGAATGTTGGGTGAGAGACACCGGGCTGGAAGAGAGACTGAACATTTTTCCTGAATTTGAATTGTAATCTGGTGCTTCCCTAATAAACCCCATAATCTGTGAGTTCTGTGTGGCCACTGCAGTGAATTCTCGAACCCAGGAGAGAGGTGGTGGGTGCTTTGGGAGGAAGAGTTAGTGAAAGGGCTGGAGGGAGGAAGCATGTCTGGCCTTGCACGAATAGGTCTTGGGCTACTGATAGTGATTCTGTCTTCCTCTTGTGTGGTTAGAGAAGGTCAGGAGATGTGGTCTCCTTGCCCTTTTAGCACCTTTCCAAAAAGTATTCAGGTATTTGCCTTCAATCTCATTAATTCTGTCTTCCATTGATTCAATTCTACTCCTTTGCCCTCTCAATGTGTTATTTATTTCTGACAATTTAGTATTAATCTTCTAGAATTCCATCTGTAGATTTTGTATCATTTCTAATTTTCCATTTATTTTGTCATTTTGTTCTTGTATTTTCTTCTGAAATTCTTCTAGGGTTTTGTCTCTGTTTTCCTTGATCTGTCTCTCAATCCTTTGAAGATACCTAAGTATAATTCTTTTGAATTCCTTACTAGGGAGTTCCAATGCTGCTTCTTCCTCAGGGATGTGTTTTGGGTCTGTATCCTGGTCCCTTGTTTTTCCTGCTTTATCTTGTTTCTTTGTGTGGACTGTGACGCTCTGTTGTCTCTGAGACATTGTGACATTTTTGTGTTTAATTAGTGATTATATGTTTGAGTGACTTGCCCACAATTTTTGTTTTGTTTGTATGTTATCTATGCAAGCAAGGTACTGTGCTGTGCTCCTCTATTCACTAGTTGGCAGCACTTATACACTCACCACCTGTCTCCTTTCCTGTTGTCAGCCTCTTGTATGTCCTTGCCAACCTTGGCAAACAGAGTCTCTTCTTAGGTCTCTGGAATCCAAATGAGAATGCTATCACTTTAAAACCAAAATGGTTGCCACTTGTAAAGATTCAAAATTGCTGCACTCTCGGTCACTTTAAATATCCAAAATGGCTACCACTTGTAAAAATTCAAAATGGTTGCACCCTCGGTCACTTAAAATATACAAAATGGCTGCCACTTTTCAACATTCAAAATGACTGTGCCCTTGATCACTTTAAATATAAAAAAATAGCTGCCACGTGTAAACAATCAAAATGGCTGCATCCTCCAAACAGCAGAAAATCAACAGCTCAATTTGTCTCTCTCCTTGCTGTTTCCCTTCCTAGTCATAGGCCACCAGTGCAGTCGTCCCTGTAGTCCTTGGTGACCAGGGCTGATCTTTAGGTCACTTCTCAGGTCCCAACACTACTTGGAAATGTTCAGGCTGTTGGTCCTGTCAGAGTAGCTGACAGTCTGCAGTTTCAACCATCTCTATACTCACTGTTTTTATTTAGGTTTTTCCACTAGTTGGTGCCTAATCCACTTCTGTACAGTTCCTTTCAAAGCTCAGGGCTCCAGGATTATCTTCTGTATCTCTGTCAATTGGTTTTTCTTTTCTTTGTTGAAGAGAGTCTGTGTTGCTTGTCTGCCCATTCCTCCATCTTACTGGAAGTCTTTGTGGTAGTCTCTTAAGGGGAAAAATGAAAGATAAGGGTATTAGCCACAAGGATTGACATGTATCATGAACTAAGCATAATATGATATAGAATTAAACAAATGTTAAAAGAGAAATGCTATGTGAGTAGAGCAGAAGGAAAAAATTAATTCTGACTAAAGCATCAAAAAAGATTTATCTGAAATCACATTTAAGCCAGCAATTAAAATATGGGTTGTTTTGAGTCAGTATAGACTCAATAGCAACAGGTTTGGCTGTTTTCTTGGTAATGTTTGGCTAGGCTGAAGACCACTCCAAACTCACTGCTGTCGAGTTGATTCCAACTAATAGTGAACCCTTCTAAGGTGGCATTTGTACAGAAGTAGATTGCCCAGTCTTCCTTGAAGATGACAGGAAGTGTATATTGACTGAAGAAACAGCACAAACCATAAAAGAAGCTGGAAAGTGGAAAGTATATTTGGAGACTTACAAACACATCATATGGACCAGAGTTTATGAGTATTGGTGGAACGAACTGAGAGATTAATTTGGGAAAATGATTGGGAACAAAAATCATAGGGTTTGGCTTTTGAGACTGCAGAAGTTTACTGCTTTTGTAAAACAATATTTCAGGATTTTCAATGGAGACACATTGCATTTTAGCTTCTGTTTTGGAAAGAGAATCAACTCATCGGCAACTAACAACAACAACAAATCTTGGAAGAAATATTGGAGAGTGGAGAGACTAGAAATAGACCTATTTAGGAGACTACAGGATCACCTAAACAAGTGATTTTAAATACCTGATCAATGGCAATGATAACGGAAAGTATGATTGAACATGAGAAACATTCTGGAAATTGAATTGATAGGACATAGTCACTAATTGAAGTGGGGAGGACGTACCAGGTAGAAGGAGAAACAATATTTCACACTTATAGAAAGTCATAACTGAGGAAAAGATGGGAATATTAATAGATATATAGAACACAAGAATAAAAATAAATTTTCATGAGAGTGTGAGTTAAGATATAGAAATAATTGTTTACTTGTATATATAAATGTTTAGTGAGTCTGCATCTCAGGGGAGAAGTTAAACTTGTGGCTGACTCTTTCAATGGTGATAATATTTAAGATTTCTTCTTCAATACTGTTATCTACATATCTGAAACATTACACCAAAAAAAAAAAAAAAAAAATCTCATTCATGCTCAAATAAGTGACTCTCCAGTATCTTCTGAGTTCCTGCCCTTAATTTTCAGTGACCTCTTGGCTGTCCCCATCCAAAATTTCAAAATATATTTCAAACCCAATATTTTCATGTCTGATATAATCATTTCTATTCCTCCAATAAAAGCTGCTCCAACATAGCTAGAAATGACCAGGCCAGTGATAGCTTTCTTCATCAACCCAGACACCAGTAATTTAAACTAAAATCACAGAAAACAAAGCATACAAACACCAACTTGTGTGTCATCCTAGGCTCTTCTCTATCCTGATATCATTAGTCTTGGCCTTTATTCTTTCTTTTAAGGATAATAGAAACATATGTCTACCAGAAGGTCTTGTCTCCAATTTATAAAATTCACTCCCTGTACAACTACCAGAGTGACATATAAAATGCCAATATGATCATTTACATCTAACTACATTGCAGTTATTGTTTAATTATTCATCATCTTCTCCATACACTAAACTCTTGAAAGAAGTAGCCCATATGGGAGCTCTGGTGGCACAGTGCCTAAGGCATTTGACTGCTAACCAGAAAGCTGGCAGTTCAAACCCACCAGCCACTCCATGGAAGGAAGATTGGGCAATCTACTTCCACAGAGAGACTGCCTTGGAAACCCAAGGAGGGGTCACTATGAGTTGGATCTGACTCCATGGCAGTGAGGGTTTTTTTTTTTTTTTCCCTTTTGGTTTGGTTTACATAGTTATTTTTCATGCTTGCATTATTTTTTGCATGATTATATACTACTTACTAGAAATAGCATAGGAGCTCTGGTAGCATAGTGCCTAAGGCACTTGAGTGCTCACCAGAAGGCTGGCGGTTCAAACCCACCAGCCACTCCTTGGAAGGAAGGTTGGGCAATCCTACTTCCGTAGTGATACTGCCTCGGAAACCCAAGGAGGGGTCGCTATGAGTCGGGGCCAACTCGACGGCAAAACAACAACAACAACAACAACAACAACAGAAATAGCATCCTTAAGTATTTTGAATGAATAAACAGTATTTATATTTAATAATTGTTAATATGAGATAGTAGTTGAAGCTATGACAATGTAGATTGTCCACATGTAAAGGAAAAAAAAAGGGGGAGCCAGAATAAAACCTTGGAGGGGCAAAACTCTCTGCTGTGGAGTTGAATCCAACTCATAGTGACCCCTCCTTGGGTTTCCTAGGTGGTATCACTAGGAAATAGATTTCCCAGTCTGCCTTCTGAGGAGTGGCTGGTGGGTTTGAACTGCCAGGCTTCTGGTTAGCAGTCAAATGCCTTAAGCACTACACTGCCAGAGCTCTTAAAACCTTGAAAGAAGGAGGTAAAAGAAGATAAAACTTTATGGAAGTTTAAGAAAGCATAAACATAAAAGAACCAGAGGAAAATATCCCCTAAGGGAGAATGTTTTAAGAAGGAAGATTTCTTTAGTAACTAAACTTCTGCCTAAGCATAAGCCCTACTATTACTGTCCTTGAAACCCTTAGCTTCTTCCTCCTTCTTGTTGACCTGAAATTGTCTCCTCCAAGGAGGAGCTCTGGTGGTGTAGTGCATAAGGCATTTGACTGCTAACAAGAAGGTTAGTGGTTCAAATCTACCAGTCACTCTGTGGAAGAAAGACTGGGCAATCTACATCCATGAAGATTTACTACCACAGAAACCCAAAGGGGGCTGGTCACTATGAATGGGAATCCACTTGATGGATTTTTTTTTCTCTCTGCCAGCCATGCACATACCACATTTCCATCAGGTGCTGTTTCTCCTCTCACACTATACAATCTCCCTTGGAAATGATTTCCACCCTAGGATATGAACTATCACTTACAGCACCATGACTCCCAAATCTTATTCCCAGCACTCTTTATTCCTAAACTCCAATCCTATAACCCAACATCCACTGACGATATCTGGAATTACACAATGTCTACATCTCTAGATTGAAGACAGTCCCCTCCATCCAAATATGTTTCTCTGCTAACCAGAAGGCTGGCGATTCAAATCCACCAGCCACTCCTCGGAAGGAAGGTTGGGTAATCTAGTTCTGTTGTGATACTGCCTTCGCAACCCAAGGAGGAGTCGCTATGAGTCGGGTCCGACTCGATGTCACGTAAGAAGAACAATTTATCCTGTGCCTTATAGATCTTGTTTAACATGTAATTATTACTTTTTGTTTTGTAATCTTCACATGGGCTCATACTGGACTATTTTCTTCCTTATATTCTAGTCCTTGTCAGCTTCCAAGTTTCACCCATGCAACTTGGAATATTTCTAAATATGTCTTACATCTTCACTTCCACTATGTTCATTCATTTCCTCAGCAGGTATTGCATGGATTGTTGCAGTATGTTCTATACAGGTACCATATAGCTAGAATCTTCCCATCAAAGTATCTTTCATAAGATTGTCAAGTATAATATTCTAAAACACAATGTTGATCACTCTCATCTTTTTTTTTTTTTTTAAAGAAAACCAATAAATAATGTAGAAACACTTTCACTTCCTAATGGCCAGAAAATAATGTCCAAACTCATTAACCTAGATAGCTAGGAAGGTAAAGAACTGCCATTCAGTTGGCCCCAAGTCATTGCAATCTTATGTGTAGCAGGACAAACTATTGCCCTGTCCCGTGT
Source organism: Orycteropus afer afer (assembly GCF_000298275.1). NCBI lineage: Eukaryota > Metazoa > Chordata > Mammalia > Tubulidentata > Orycteropodidae > Orycteropus > Orycteropus afer. The sequence continues at coordinate 114,523 of NW_006922054.1, read as the reverse complement.
TGTCCTCATGATCAGCAGCGTGTTCATCCTCATCTTCACAATATCATGTGGTTATTGTGCCTTTGCTAGTTGTATAGTTCATCAAATGTAATGTTTTCCTCCAGTGAGTGATCCTACCTGATAATGTGTCCGAAGCAAGAGAATTAGATAATGTTCTGTTATGATCCATAACGTTTTCAATGCCCAGTTTTCAGAAGCAGATCACCAGGCCCTTCTGCCTTTTCTATCTGAGTTTGGAAGCTCTTCTGACTCTGTTGGTAATTGAAATACAGATGGCGTAGCTTTCAGCATCACAGCGACACACAAGCCACCACAATCTGACAGTCTAGCAGAGTGGGGTGGATATTATATATGACCCCTTTAAATATGACTGTGATTATTTTTTGCAGTATTATCTTCTCTTAATACTGTTTTCACTTCACAATAAATAAATAATTATCTCATATTTTCTTACTCAACATGTTCTGTAACTCTTCCATATCCTCATAAAATCTGTATCTTTATCTTGAAATTCTTTCCTTTTATTGTGAGAAATTTTTTTTTTAGAGAATATTTGCTTATCCTGTTGTTGTTGTTGTTGTTTGCCATTGAGTTGGACCCGACTCATACAACCCCTCCTTGAGTTTCCGAGACAGTATCACTACAGAAGTAGATTGCCCCATTTTCCTTCCGGGGAGTGGCTGGTGGGTTTGAACCGCCAGCCTTCTGGCCAGCAGTCAAGTGCCTTAGCCACTATGCTACCAGAGCTCCCTTGCTTAACCTAGAAGAAGTATTATAAATCCTCGGAAGGAAGGTTGGGCAATCCTACTTCCGTAGTGATACTGCCTCGGAAACCCAAGGAGGGGTCGCTATGAGTCGGGGCCGACTCGACGGCACATAACAACAACAACAACAACCATTTTGTGGAAATGTTTTCAGACTTTGTGTTAAACCCAACTTTCCAAAGATGAAAGCCTCTGGTCTACAGTTACAAGCTATGCATTCTTACATATTTAGATATTTAGATCTGTAATAGCCATTTAAATTGTGATCTTAATAAAAATAGTTCAAAGGAAAATTATCTCTAGTTACTTTTTTCTCTTCTTCTGAATTATCTCATCCATATAGTGTGCTCTTTACTTTCATTAGTTTTTCAATGAGTGCTTTTGTGTCACTGGTAATATTAAATGAAAACCTATCACTCCAGATTTAATATACATATGTAAACTAACTCGTACTGCAATGCACTGCTTAGAGCTAATTTGTGTCAGAAGCTCAGCCAATAGATTAGCAGGCATTTCTTCACTGAAGAGAAAACTATGAAACTGTGATCAGGAAATCAATCCCATTCCTTTTTCATTTTCTTTTGTCTTGTTAAGAAAATAGAAGGCATAAGCTGTGCCTTATCTGACTGCTCCACTGCTTTATTTTTCCTGATTTAGGAGCTACAATACACACTTGACAATAAGCAAACAATCATGATGCACACCATGTAAAGTCAAGCCCAGTCTATAGATGACAATCCCTGCCAAAATGCCATCTGAAACACAATGCGTCAAATTTTGGGCTGAGTACCCAGCAAGAAAGAAAGCTGTGTGACACACACGGGGAACCAAATGAAACCCCTTCATGCTAAACATCACAATTATAAAGTCAGGATGAATAAGAAGAAATGAAAAACTACTCATCGAAGCAGCCTCCACATGGGACAAATGATTCTTGTGCTTGAGGTAGATGTAACTGTCCCCAAACAGCAATTTCACTTTCGCACAGGAAATGAAAATAAAAGCAAGCAAACAGCCAGTCAGAAACAGTCACCACCTTCTGGGGACAGCCACTTGAGAACTGGTAGAATGCATAGCTCAGTAGGATCCATGCAATTAGAAAAACATCTGAATGGGAATTCTTGAAAATGATCTTTAACTCCAGTGGGATGTTGAAATGGCTTTTTTGAACTTTTCTCATTTTTCTCAAGTTTCTTTTTTCTGACTCTCTAAGGTAAATTATGGCTTAAATGATTCATACTTGGCATTCTGTGTTGGATTTGGGGGCTTATTTGTAATTTTATTTTGTATACATTGAAAGGTTTTAATAACTTGTGTCCACCAAAAATATAGTGGAAATCATTGTTTCAGATGTGAACTGACAGCCTGCAGGCCTGAGCTGTTATTATTTGAAATTCCATTGACTTCTATATTTTAGCAGGTTTTCTTACGATGTTTTGTTTAGCTGTTCATGCTTCATGTATATTTGTTAATTACAGACTTGAATTCTAAAGCCAGAGCATGGTATAGTAGTTAAAAGTCATGTTTTAAATGAGAAAGATGGTGAATTTGGAATCAGAAGACTGGGCCTGTTTATCCACTATTACTATGTTTCTACTTCTGTAGTTATACTGCCTTGGAAACCCAAGAAGGGGTCGCTATGAGTCGGTCCGACTCCACGGCACATAACAACAATAACAACAAATATTTGTGTGTGAGTGTGGTCAGTTTTGACTGGATCGCTGATGGCGTAGTGCCTAAGGCATTTGACTGCTAATCAGAAGGCTGGTGGTTCAAACTGAATAGCCACTCCTTGGGGGGAAAAATGGACAATCTACTTCCACAGAGATACTACCTCAGAAACACAAGGAGAGGTTGCTATGAGTTGGATCCGACTTGTGGGAAGTGAGTTCAGTGAGATCACTTACTAGCTGTGGTAACTTGGATGAGAAATTCTCACTTTCTAAAATTTGAAAATATTTATAAATTAACAATAAACTCTAGCCTACTCATATCACCAATTAACAGTAAAAAATCATGAGAGATGATATATTAACATAGTTTGTAAATTTTAAAGTAGTGTACACATGAAACACTTTGCTATTTCAAAGACAACAATGTCCAGAGACCCCAAACTATGGATCACATAACTTGAATTCTCGTTTCCATTGGACCACTTGCTTGCTTTGTAACTGTGGGTGAGCCAATTAACCTCTCCGAGCAGCTGTATGTATTTTTGTGATATATGATTGTTTCAAAGAAACATGTTTATTTCATTTTTCCTTTTATAATTCTTAGCCTATGGTTGACCTTAATTGATAAAGATGAAATATGATTCAACTATGGATCATATAATTATAAATATTTGATATCTTAATAAAAAGTTAAAAAAAGAAAAAAACAACACACTGCTGTGAAGTCAGATCTGACTCATAGTGACCGTTCCGTGGGTTTCTGAGGCAGTATATCTGTGGAAGTGGATTGCCCAGTTTTCCTTTTGAGGAGTGGCTGGTGGATTTGAACTACCTGCCTTCTTGTTAGCAATCAAATGCCTAAGGCAGCAAGCCACCAGTTAATTCTCTCTTATTTGTTCATAATTTCTGCAGTCTGAAAAATCTTCACAAATTAGAGATGGGTGTGTTGATTCAATCATGGACCCTCTAGATTCCCTCACAACCATGACAAAATTTAGAAATGTGCTTTGTGTCAGAGAAGAGAGTGGCTATAATTGATGGTAATAATAATAGTTGTTAATAAAGAACTGAATACTTACTATATGCCAGAGAGTCTTCTGAATGAACATATGAGTGATTCAATTTTTCCCATATCCCTAAGAGTTAAACACTATTATAATATTACATTTTATAGATGAGGAAACTAGAGAACTATGAAGTTTATGTCACACAAGTAGTAAAAGCAGAACAAAGACATGGGCCAAAACAGTTGAAATCCAGAAGAGCTCTATGCTCTGTCAGCTGAGACCCATGACCTTAAGCTAACCTGAACTTTTCTACTCCTCTTATTTTAGTTGCTATTTAGTTGATTCTCACTCCCGGATGCTCCATGTACATCAGAGTAGAATGGTGAACCATAGGACTTTCAATGGCAGATTTTTCTGGAAGTAGATTGCCAGGCCTGTCTTCCATGGTGCCTCTGGTGGAAACTCCAACCTTTTGGTTAGCAGCTCAACATGTTAAATTTTTCTTATTAGTCCCTGCTTAAAATGGAAATAGTAATAATTTTGCCTCCTTTACAGGCAGATTTTCAAAATTCCAGGAGACCTTGAATAAAAATTTATCGCATACATCCTTATATTTGATGAGTTAGGGGAGATAGATGTTTATAAACCATATATTTCAAGCAATGCCTATGATCTGTATATCTGGAAATACATACATGCAATTAGAATTCTGATAAACAGACAATAACCACCAAAACAGGGTGCTGGAAATATTTGTAAACACATAGTGGTGATGGTTGTGCAACATGATCACAATTAATATCACTGAATTGTACATGTAAAATAAAAAATTGTTGAAATGGCAAATATACATACATACATACATACACATATATATTTACCATAATAAAAAATTACTCTGTGGTAATATATCCCTTAGAGCAATAGACCATGGGACACTGGAGGACCAACATTCAAACTGAGGAAATGCAAGACAAAAAAAAATTCCTGCAGATTTTGTCTGCAAAATTCTTGTAGATAATTTTGCTTATGAGCAAAAGTGATCTCGTAAAAAAATCTGTTTTATATTCTACTCAAAAAATTCCTTCATGTAAACTTTATAGGGAAACCTATCAAACCTCATCTTGTCTTATGAGGTTCTGTCCTTTGGACCTCTAGTTGACCAGCAACACAGGCACAGTTTATTAATTTAATGGACATATATGGGAACGTTAGAAACATTTTGATGCAACTTACACTTTTACAACCACTCAGCAGTTTTTTAATTAATCGCTTGTTGACATCCTGCCAAGTTTTTCCTAGTGACTTTTACAAACTTTCTTCCTTTTCCACAGCAGATTTATTTACCTACTCTATGAGAAAATTGAAGTGATTTGACATTTAATCCCACTAATTTCTCTCAATTCAATATTTGAAACTGGCATAACCCTCCTTATATTTACTCTTTGGTGTGCCAAGACCACCCATTCTATTTTTATTAAAGATCTATTTAACAACTATTACCGGTGTTAGGCAAAGTTTGGGCCCATTACAAAAACACAATGAAGGAAGTGATTGCTTCCAGATTTTACATATGAAGGAGTTAAGACTGACCATAGTTAAAGAATTCCCCTAAGTCATAGAGCAGATCAAGGGCAGAGCTAGAATTACAAACCTAGGCTCTTCTCATTTTAAAGACCATCCCTTAATTATCACTGTCTCTCTCTCCACCTTTCCTTTAGATCACCAAATGCTGTGTTTTGTTCCATATTTATAGTCTCTTTCCTCCACTCACCATTTCAATGCCTACAACATGGTCAGATCTTTTCCCCACCAAATAGAAAAGATACTTCTTGCAACCTACTTAATCCTTAATGGTATAATTTATCTCTGCACTTCCCTTCGCCTCAACATTTTTTAAACAGTTGTTTGCACTTATTTCCTTTTTACATACAAGTAGTACTTGTAACCTATCTTCGGGGTATACAATATATGAAACAAATCTCTCAAAAGTTATGAATATGTTCTTCACCGACTGATGTAGTATTTCTGTCAATTTTCTCCTTGACTTCTTTCTAGAGTTTTAACATAGTTGATTTGTGCCCCCAGCTTTGACACAATCTCCTTTAGATTCCAAAGCATTGCAGAGTCCAAACTACTACCTTTCTATCCACCCTCTACCTAGCTCTGTAACTGACTCCATTTTTCATCTGTAGTATCCCAATATGTAGGCAGTTCCTGTGTGGTTCTGCCATCTGCCTACAAATCTAGATGTTGCCTGGCTAAATCTGACTCAATTTTCACACCTCAGATTCAAAAACTCTTCCTCAGTGTAGCAGAATATCAAAAGATGGGGATTTAAAAACTTTCATTTTAAAGAAAAAAAAAAAAAACATAAAAACCTAGTTGTTATCCCATAGAGTTTGAATGGGGTTGCTATGAGTTGGAATCAACTTGACAGCATTGGTTTTGGTTTGGTTACCCATTGCAGAAATAGATTGCCATGTATCATGTATTTTTCCACAGAAGAGCTGGTGGGTTTGAACATGCTGGCCTTTTGGGAAGCAGCTGAACACGTAACCAGTGTGTCACCAAGGCTCCTTTAAAGAGGTGATTATTTAAAAATGTCTGAGTAGGGTAATGAATTCATTGCATAATCATGTGGCCAGTGATAGAACATCTTTGGCTCAGCCTTCTAGCACTTTGGGTATGTTATGAGGGTAAATATTTACATGTTGTTGTTGCTATGTACCATAGAGTCGGACCCAACTCATAGCAACCCCTTCCTGGGTTTCCGAGGCAGTATCACTATGGAAGTAGATTGCCCCATCTTCCTTCCGAGGAGTGGCTGGTGGGTTTGAACCACCAGTCTTCTGGTTAGCAGTCAAGTGCCTTAGGCACTATGCTACCAGAGCTCCATCTAGATAGCTATAACATATGAATCTAGACTATGTCTATAAAGTAGATACCATGCAAACTGACAGTGGTGTCTTCACTTTCATGTTTGAATATATCATGATCAATTATATTTATACCAGAACTGGATGCTTCTTGGCTACTGAACATTACTGAACATTTTAATCAAAGATTCCATAGAAGAATCCTGACCAAATGGGGGAAAATGTAGAACAGAATTTAAAATTCTCATGGATTCTATACTTCCATGGAACCGTGGAGGTTGGATGAACTCCTGAAACTCTTGCCCTGAGATTTTTAAATTTTAAGCCAGAAAGATTCTCTGACATCTCCTTAAAGCCAAGCAGTAGGTTAGCTAGTAAAAAAGTCTGCCTTCAGATTTTTTTTTTTTAATTTTTGTTGTGATTTTGGTGAAAGCTTACAGAGCAAATTCACTTTTCATACAGCAAGTCATATATACTTTGTCCCATGACATTGACTGCAATTTCCCACAATGCAACAGCTCCCCTCCCACATCCTCCCCATGGTAACCTCTTCCCTGTGTCCTTCCCTCCCATGCACTCTTGTACCCTGAGCTGTCTCCCTGTGCATACACAGCCCTTCTATTCTCCCATGATTGATCTCTACAAGGAGTATATCTACTTAATGTAAATATTCAGCTCATGTGCTTATCTTTTGTTTGGCTGGAAGACACAGGAGTGGTTTAATTCCAGAACTAAAGGGCAGCTATAGGCCATAGATTCAGGGGTTCCATCAAGCTCTATCAGACCAGCAAAACTTCTCCCTTTTTTTTTTTTTTTTTTTTAAGGATTTTGATTTTTCTTCCACATTGTTCTCTCATTCTATTCAGGATCTCCTACATAGATTCCCCTCTGAGTGGTTAACAGTGGTAGCTGGGCACCATCTATTTCTTTTTGTCTCATAGTTGAATAGGATAAGGATCACGTGGTGTACCAATCAATTGGATAATTGTTTCTATGAATCTTTGGTTTTCTTCATTCTTCTTTGCTCTGGACAAGGAGAGACTCATCATTGCATCTAAATGGCTGCTTATAAGCCTTTAAGATCCCAGTCACTACTCACCAAAGTAGGATGTGGAACAATGTTTTTGTGTAGCATGTATGCCAAGTGAGCTTGATATCCCCTGCAACTTTGGTCCTGAGCCCACAGGTCCAACTACTTACTCCGTCTAGGTAGCTAGCTGTGTCAAAGAAGTGACTACGACCTTGTCCCTTGGCAGCTCTATTATATACCCGGGAATTCTTACAGAACATATGAATACACTTGTAGAAACATTGTCTTTGAACCCTCTACATGGTCATGGACACACTCCCCCCTGCTAGACATACCTAATAGTTCAGCCTGTCTACCTGTCCATTCACCTGTATATCAATGTTTGCCTTCACTGACAACGCAGTACTGTATGTGCAAAAGGGTGCATCTTTGTTGCCTGTACCTCCTATGTACCTCTCTATGTCTTCCTCTTCCTCAATGGCACCATGTTGATCACTCCCATTTGGTACATTGCCCTTCTCTTCACTCAAATCAATGCTTGTCTCTACCTATCTAACAGTGTTCCCTCTTCTCCCCTCCCACCTCTGGGAACCAACAAAGAACATTTTCTTCCATATATAAACCTTTCCTTGACTTTTTATAATAATGGACTAATACAATATTTGTCCTTCTGTGATTGACTTATTTCACTCATAATGTCCTCCAAGTTCATCCATGTTATGTGGTATTTTGTAGATTCTACGTTATTCTTTAAGGTTGTATAGTATTTCATTGTGTGCATGTACCATCGTTGGGTTACCCATTCTTCTGTTGATAAGCACCTGAGTTGTTATCATCTTTTGGCTATTGTAAATAGCCCTAAATTTGCCCCTGGTTTTTTTTTTTTTTTTTGAAGAACTTCATAGTTTTAGGTCTCACATTTAAGTCTTTGATCCATCTGGAGTTAGTTTTTGTGTATGGTGTGAGGTATAGATATTTTTCATTTTTCTGCAATGGATATCCAGTTTTGCTGGCACAATTTGTTAAAAAATCTCTTCCCCATTTAATGGATTTTGGCCCTTTGCCAAACATCAGCTGACCATAGGTTGATGGATCTATTTCTGGGTTCTCAATTCTATTCTATTGGTCTATGTGTCTGTCTTTGTACCAATACCAGACTGTTTTGAATACTGTGGCTGTGTAGCAGGCTTAAGATCTGAGAGTGTGAGACCTCCTACTTTGTTCTTCTTCTTCAATAATGTTTGGCTTATGTGAGGTCATTTTCCTTTCCATATAAAGTTAGTGAGTGGTTTTTCCATATCCTTTAAGAATGTTGATAGGTTCTGGATTGGGATTGCATTGAATATATAGATTGCTTTGGGTAGAATTGACATTTTCATAATATTCTATCTTCCTCTCCGTTTACATAGATCTCTTATGGTTTCTTGAAGTAGACTTTTGTAGTTTGTACAGGTGTTTTGTGTCTCTGGTAATATTTATTCCCAAGTATTTTATTTTTTTGGCAGCTATTGTAAATGGTATTGATTTCCTTATTTCTTTTTCAGTGATCTCTTTGCTGGTGTAGAGGAATACAACTGATTTTTGGATGTTGATCTTGTATCCTGCCACAATGCTAAATCTCTCAATTAGTCCAGTAGATTTATTACTGAGTCTCTTAGATTTTTCAGGTATAGAATCATATCATTAGCAAATGGGGATAATTTGACTTCTTCCTAACCAATTTGGATGCCTTTGATTTCCATTTCTTGCCTTATTGCCGTGGCTAGGACTTCCAATACAATGTTGAATAGAAATGGTGATAGAAGGCATCCTTGTCTGGTTCCTGTTTGCAAGGGAAATGGTTTCAGTCTCTCTCCATTGAGAAAAATGTTGGTTGTTGGTTTTGCATAGATACTCTTTATTGTGTTGAGGAATGTCCTTTCTATTCCTATTTTGCTGAGAGTTTTGATAAGGAATGGGTGTTGGATTTTATTAAATACTTTTTCTGCATCGATTGATATAATCATGTGGTTCTTTTTCTTTGTTTTATTCACGTGGTGGATGATGTTGATTCTTTTTCTACTGTTGAGCCATCCTTGCATACCTGATATGAACCCCACTTGGTCATAATGAATTATTTTCTTGATATCTTGTTGGAATCTATTGGCTAGGATTTTGTTGAAGGTTTTTGCATCTATATTCATGAGGGATATTGGTCTGTAGTTTTCCTTTTGAGTAATATCTTTGCCTGGTGTTGGTATCAAGGTTATGCTTGCTTCATAAAATGAATTTGGGAGGATTCCATCCCTTTCCAGGTTTTGGAATAGTTTGAGTAGGATTAGTGTCAGTTCTTCTCTGAATGTTTGGTAAAACTCTCTGGTGAAACTGTCTGGGCCAGGACTTTTTTTTATTAGCAATTTTTTTATGACCTGTTCAATTGCTTCTTTTGTTATGGATCTGTTCAACTTTTTCCACATCAGTCTGTGTTAGTTTACGTAAGTCATGTGTTTCTAGAAATCTGTACATTTCTTCCAGATTTTCAAATTTGTTGGAGTACTGTTGTTCATAGTATTCAGATATTATCCTTTTTATTTCAGTTGGTCATTTTGTGCTGTCACCCATTTCATTTCTTATTCATGTTATTTGTATTCTCTCCCTCTTTTCCTTTGTTAAATTTGCCAGTGGTTTGTCAATTTCATTAATCTTTTGAAAAAAGAACTTCTAGTCTTGTTGATTTTTTTTCTATTGTCTTTCTATTTTCTGTTTCATTGATTTCTGCTCGAATCTTTATTACTTCCTTTCTTCTGGTGACTGTTGACTTTTTTTGCTGTTCTTTTTCTAATTGTTGGAGATGTTGGGTTAAGATATTGATTATGGCTCTTTTTCCTGTTTTGATTTGTGCATTTACTGCTATCAATCTGGTCACTGCTTTTGATGTGTCCCAAAGATTTTGGTATGTTGTGTTTTCATTCTCATTTGATTCAAGGAATTTTTTTGATTTCATAATTTGTTTCTTCTATTACCCAGTCATTTTTGAGGAGTATGTTGTTCAGTTTCTATGTGTTTGCTCTTTTTCCATTGGTCTTCCTATTGTTGATTTCTAATTTGATAGCATTGTGATCTGAGAAGATGCTTTGAAGTATGTCAGTGTTTTTAAATTTATTAGGACTTGCTTTATAGCCTAACATATGGTCTATCATGGAGAATATTCCATGTGCTCTGGAAAAGAATAAATATGCTGTTGTTGGGTGAAGTGCTCTGCAGATGTCTAAAAGGTCAAGTTGCTGGATTAAGTTGTTTAGCTTTTCTGCGTCTTGTTGAGTTTCTTTCCAGTTATTCTATCTTTCATTGAAAGTGCTATATTAAAGTCTCCCACTATGACTGTGGAGTCATCTATTTGCCTCTTCAACTCTTTAAAAGTCTGATTTATTTATTTGGGGGCTCTTTCATTGGGTCCATAGATATTTATTATGGTTATATCTTCTTGCTCAATTGATCCTTTTATCATTTTATAATGTCCTTCTTTGTCTTGTATGGAGGTTTTTGTCTTAAAGTCAATTTGATCAGAAATTAATTTTCCCACTCCTGCTCTTTTTTGGTTGCCATTTACTTGATATATTACTTTCCAACTTTTGATTTTGAGTCTATTTTTGTCTTTGTCTCTAAAGTGTGTCTCTTGTAGACAGTATATTGATGGGTTATATTTTCTTATCCAGTGTGCAACTCTCTGTGTTTTGAGTGGTCCATTTAATCCATTAATGCTCAGTGTAATTATTGATTAGTATGTATTGGTTGCCTTCATTTTGTTATGTGTTTTTTCATGGTATCCCTAGTTTCTTTGTTCCATATAATTTTCTGTGCTGAGCTCATTATGTTTATAAATCAAGTTATCATTTCCTTTGTTGCTATTGTTTTAGTATTTGCTAAATAGTTGTGCTTGTCCTCTTTTTTATTGTGATATGAACGTTTATCATTTTTCTTTGAGTTTACCCTGTGATTTATAATTTTCTTCTGAGTTTAGAACAGTCCATTCTATCTTGCAATTCTCTTGACTTCCCCACCATTTAGAAGTTCTGTAACTACACTATTTTTTTCCTCTGTTTTGGTTTATACTTGTCCTCATTTGCCAATTGATGTCTCTGGTTCCATGTTTACAATCTTGCCAGCTTATTTTACTTTGGATATTTCCATAGCTGTATTGGTTTCTGGGTTATATCATCTTATGTATTAATGGTCAGTTGTTGTTTGCTATTACTGGTTCTCTGTTCAAAGGTATCCCTTTAGTATCTCTTGTAAGATTGGTCTGGTTTTAACAAATTCCCTTAATTTCTGCTTATCTGCAAATCTCCTAATTTCACCATCATATTTTAGGGACAATTTTACCAGGTATATAATTATTGGTTAGAATTTTTTCTCTTTCAGGGTTTTATATATACCATGCCATTGCCTTCTTGCTTTCATGGTTTCTGCTGAGAAATTAGAGTGCATTCTTTTTGGTCGTCTTTGTAAGTAACTCTTTGTTTTACCCTATACTGCTTTTAGATTTCTTTCTTTGTCTTTGGTTTTGATGAGTTTGATGATGATATGTCTTGGTGATTTTCTTTTGGGTTCTATCCAGTTTGGTGTTTGTTGGACTTCCTGAATGGATACATTCTCATCTTTCATCATATCAGGGAAGCTCTCTTCCAACAAATCTTGGACAATTTTCTCAGTAGTTTTCTTTTCCTCTTCTAGTTCTAGAATTCCAATTATATGTAGGTTGTGCCTTTTGATGGTATCCCACAAGAACCTTAAGCTTTCTTCATTTTGATTTGATGTTTTTTTTTTCTGATTGATCCCTTTCCAAAGAAGTATTCAGGTATTTGTCTTCAATCTCATTAATTCTGTGTTCCATTGATTTGTTTCTACTCCTTTGGCCTTTCCATGTGTTATCTATTTCTGAAAATTTAGTGTTAAGCTTCTGCATTTCTATCCAGATTTTGTTTTGTTTCTAATATTTAATTTATTTTGTCATTTTCTTCCAAAGTTCTTCCAGGGTTTTGTCTGTATATTCTTTAAATTTGTCAGCATTTTTCTTGATAATTCTCTCAATCTTTTGAAGGTACCTAAATATAATTCTTTTGAATTCCTTATCAAGAAATTCCAATGCTGTTTCTTCTTCAGGAATGTGTTTTGGCTCTGTATCCTGCTCCCTTGTTTCGGCCACTGTATCTTGCTTCGTTGTGTGGATTGTGATGGTCTGTTGTTCTGAAACATTGTGATGTTGTTGTATTTAGATCTCTGTTAACTGTTTGTGAAGAGCAGTTAATGGTGTGCCAGGATCTTCTTGGTGGTCATTTATCATTGGTCAGCTGGTGGAGAAGGAAGTGGTGGCTCTCACTCAGTAATTGGAACTGCAGGATTTGTGGATGTGGTTGCATCATATGAGCACTGTTGCTGTCTCTCACTCAGTTAGACAAAAACAACAATAGAAAAACCAGCAAAAAGTAAAGGAAGCACACAAAAACACACTGCATAATCATACAGGAATGATCACCAAAAAAAAAGGTAAAAACAAACAAACAACTAAACCCTCCCTGTATAGGCAAAAAGAGAAAAGAGGTAGAGTAGGAGAATAAAAATAAAAAAAAAAAAAAAAGTGGGAAAAATGCAAAAAGAAAACTAAGGAATGAGGAGAACCACAAGAAAGGAAAAAAATGGGAACCAGGAAAAGGACAAAGAGAAAAAGATGATAACTAGAACCTGGGAAGGGAAGAATAAAGAATGATAATAAAAAGTATGAAAAAAAATAGTAATAATAATAATTTTAAAACAGATAAAAACAAACAAAATGAACAAAAAAGAAAAAAATATCTGGACAGGGTGGAGCTGGGCATCCAGGCTCCATGGGAGCACACAGACCGGATGGAATTCCTACTGGTCTAGAAGGTGAGTGGGAGTGAGGGTTCACAGCACCTCTGTTCACCAAAAGAGTATGAGAGTAATGAGGGGAATATCTCATCTTTCCAGTGTGTATGTCCAGAATGTCCTTGCAGTCCCTGGCAAGTGGAGCCTATTCTTAGGTCTCTTGGATCTGAGAGAATGCTGTTGTTTTAAATATCCAAAATAGTCCAACCACTTGGAAACATTCAAAATAGCTGTGCCTTCTGGACACCCAAATTTCCACGGTTGAGCCTGTCTCCTTCTTTGCTGCTGCCCCTTTTATTCACCAGTGAAGTCCTCCAGGCAGTCCCTAGCTAGCAGAGCAGACCTTTAGCTCAATTTTCAGATCCCAACACTGCCTGGCAATAGCCAAGCTATCCGCTCCATCAGGATCGCTGACAGACTATAGCTCCATATGTCTCCTTTTTTTTTGATGTTTTTATGCAAGTTCTTCCACTAGTTGGAGTCCTGCCCACTTCTGTATCCTTGCCTCGAAAACTCAGGGCTCCAGGATTATCCTCTGTATCTGTGTTAATTGGTTCCCCTTTTCTTTGTTGGAGAGGGTCTGTGCAGTTTGTCTGCCTATTGCACCATCTTACTAGAACTCCTGAGCATTAAGATTTTTTAAGAACTCTCTAACTAACTAACTGACCACTGTTGAGTCAGATCCGACTCATAACAACCCCTTCTTGGGTTTCTGAGGCAGTATCACTACAGAAGTAGATTGCCCAACCTTCCTTCTGAGGAGTGGCTGGTGGGTTTGAACCCCCAGCCTTCTGGTTAGCAGTCAATTTGGGATCAAATTGACCCTGTCTTGAAATATTAGATAGGAACCTTATGAGAAAGTGAATTCATGTTAATCGGGGAGGAAAAATTCAGAAAAGGAGGATGAGAATGGTTCCACAACTTTAAAAATGTTATGAATGTCACTTTATGTTTTGCAGTGTATATTCTCAATAACAACAACAACAAAAATACAATTTAGGTAAATTATATTTATATATCTGAGAGTAAATAGAGATTAACTTTTATTACTCCATTTTATCAAAACTAAATTCACAAAAGTACAAAAAATCCTAAAAAATATAGATTGAAGATCATATTAATGTTATAAGAAAAATCACACTGGAAGGAAATGGCAAAGCTAATATATCTCTTCCTAGTAAGAACTCCTTGTCAGATGCACTTTACAGAGTAAATAATGATGGTTTAAACAGTTCTGACAATAATTAAGTCAAAAGGAATATCCAAATTTAACAAAAATACCTTTGAAAATTTGTATTTATGTCCTTTTTTTAATAATTAACTTATTCTGTGTATTGTATAGTTCCAACAAGATCAGAAAACTGTTGAAAGACTTCTAAAGGAACAACTCTTTAAATGGCTTATTGATTACTATAAACTTTGTGTAAGATGGAACTAGCTATATTCATTATGACCTCTCCACTATGTCCTAAGCAATTTATTTTTAATATTCCATGTACAGATGGCAATATATTTGTAGTTAATTTTACATCAAAGTTAAGGAGAACTACACATACACTGAGGGAAACGATCAATTAAATGGATTAGCACAATAGCCAAAGGGCCTCAAACATTATCAATAATCAAGCAATTGACACAGGTTGAAGACAAGTTTTAAAGGGTCACTATGAGTTGAGCTGAATTGAAGGCACCTAAGAACTCAACAAAATACACGTATAAGTTCAAATAAGGTAGGTGGCTATGATATGAATAATTGGACCTGTCTTAGACCTTATTGTTGCATCCAAGTTTCATGAGTGTTGTGAGGGATGGGGCCCTCCCAGCACAAAGTTACTGCCCCTTCATAATTTATTCTCATTTATTAACTTTGGTCCTTAGGGAGTACAGGATTGGGAGCTCTGAGCTCTACCTCACAGCCTTTCATCCCATCTGAATGGGGCCCTTCCTAGTTGTGTGATCAATGGAGGGGCAGTAGGCCTGGGCCTAGCACGGTTGGAGGTTGATCTTACTATTTTTTTTTTTTTGTTTGTTTGTTTTGTTTTTTTTTGCCTTTGTGTCTGTGTCCTCTGGTATTTGCTGAGAGAGTAGAGGTTTGGAGTGAAGCAGGAAGTGGGATAGTGGATCCAAACCCCAGTGTCCCTGCTCCAGTCCTCACCTTTCCTTTGGTGGTGGAAACCTTAGTCTTGCAAAGATGAAAGTTTTCCCTCCTATTCTACTGTATTTCATAGAAAAAATTCCCAATATACTTGGGTTGAAACTTGGAAAAAAAAAAAAATTCCTAGGAATTAAGAAAATGAGTGATCATGTTTTCAAAGAGCTCATGAGAGAAAAAAAAAAACCTTTAAATAAATCCCAATACTTATTTTTTCCAAATATATACTGGAATTTATAAAAAAGGAAATCTCAGAAAGTAAATAAAACCATTGTGAGAAATGTTAAAGTAACTAGAATTAGGAAACATCAAAATCGCAAGCATCATCTACTTTTAATACATTCATTATCTGTTCTCATTGCTTAAAGCAGTACTACACACTCATTTTAATTTAATAGTGAACAGGATCTTTTTCATACCCTTGACAGCTGAGAGACACAGTCTAGCTTGTCAGGAAAAGAAACCACAAAGACTGCTGCTGAGTGTGCAGCCAGCTGTCCGAATTTTACATGAAGAGGTCAGAATTTTCTTGGAGAGTCACTTTCCAAGTATAGCATGCTTACAATAATTAGTATCCTGACTACTCAGGAGATGGTTGTAGACACAGCTGTTGTTTAAGGTAGCAAGCACATCAATGGCAAGGCACTGGGTATTGATTTGTGCAGTGACATCCTTCTAACTATGTCATCTGAGTGAAAGAAGCCCCAAATTAACCAATAATAAAGTGTTAGAAGTTGTAGTAGCTGCCCTCTTGGGACTTGTTCTAGGAGAGTATGGATACCCCTCCCCCATCGAGGCCATCAATCCTGCTAAAGGACTAATAGTGACATTAAGTTGACCAATGTAAAGCATACAATAATGCTGTACCCCATATTCGTGTGTATATGTGTGTCTGTGCCATATTTATATTGGTTTTCTGTATGTAAATAAATAATATATGCACATCTACATATATAAAATGTGCATATATGTTATTATGATCTGAAGAATTCTTAGTTAATGTGAATGATATACAAAATTAAAATTATTAAGCATTATATATTATCTTTGATAAAACATATTTCACTAATCTGATAAAATAAATTTAGAGACAAATTCTAAGAATTATTGTTTCCATAAGAATTTGATATGTTACTAAAGCCAGAGACCACACATGCTTCTAAAACACTTTTTGTTTACAAAAAAGATTATATTTATTTTGTCTAAATTATCACTTGGCCATATTTATATTAAAATAATCATTCTTTTTCAAACTTTTGTAATCTTGTCCTATATTTTGATGTAAGATTGAAGAACATAATTTTTTCTTGTCTTGCTCTGGATTTTTGAGGTTCTCACTGAATAGCATCATATTATTTATGCATGACTGTTGAAAAA
This sequence comes from Orycteropus afer afer, assembly GCF_000298275.1. Lineage (NCBI taxonomy): Eukaryota > Metazoa > Chordata > Mammalia > Tubulidentata > Orycteropodidae > Orycteropus > Orycteropus afer. The sequence goes on along the minus strand of NW_006922054.1, from coordinate 97,755 downwards.
TGAGGATGCTATTCCTATTATTTATTTGACCCATTCTCTTACCTCACAGACATGCAATTTCTCTGTGATCAGTTTGATAAAAAGTAACTTTTAAAAGCAAACATCTTTTTGAATGTACATGCTAACACCAACAGGAATAGTAGGTATGGGCAAATATAGCACTTCAAATCGCAAGGTACTTATAACTGATAACAGAATATCAACAGATACTTTCAGTTGTCTGATATATAGTCCCAGAGTCTAAATTGCTATTAAGAAAGGGAAATCAGTTTTATAAGCATTTATCAGGAAAATATTACCAGTTTCTTGGTTGATTATGTTATTTGCACTTTCTAGGAACATGTGTAGTTCCTAGAAATGTCTCTTACTATTGGTCAATTCAAACAAAAGAAATTATTCTCCTTTGAATGTTATCAGGGTAGAAGAGAATGGTGAAGTCAAATATTAACTAGATTGCAGGCTGTGGGAAATATATTGTCACTGATTATTATTTTTGTCATTTGATTACTTTTCCAAGCAAGCATGGGAGTTGAGATTACAGCTTGATCTAAAAGAATAAATTTATTCCTCACTTATCAATTATCTCATTATTTGATATTTTGCTTTTACAACAACAGTAAATATATACTATCCAATTGTTTTGCATATCGAATATGTACATCTGGCAATACTGAATGCCAAGTTGCAAGGCAAGAGTAACATTATCTGTGATGGTTAAAGTTATGTGTCAGTTTGGTTGGGCCATGAGTATCAGTGATTTATCAGCCATGTAGTATAACTTTACAGTTATGTAGTACAATTTTACATTTATGTAATGATGTAATTTGGCAGTTGGTAATGATTTTGCAAGTGAGAATGGCCAGACTTCATCTCGCCTATTTTGGTCATGTTGTCAGAAGGAACCATTCTCTGGAGAAGGGTATCATGCTTGGTAAACTATAGGGGAAGGCCCTCAACAAGAGGGATTGATACAGTGGCTGCACCGATGGGTTCAGCTACAGCAAGGATCATGGGTCTGGCACAAGACCGGGCCGTGTTTCATTCTGCTGTACATAGGGTCACTATGAGTTGGAGACAACACGATGGCACCTAACAACAACAAGAACAACGATTTAGTCATCCTAAATTTTATGATCTGATATGATCATTCTCCATTTTTGCATAATGCTGTTTTCCACATAATGACTTAATCTTTGTAACCTAAGCATGTTGATAAGTCATGCTTTGTTGTTGTTGGTATGTGCCATCGAGTCAAACCCGACTCATAGCGACAACTCCTTGGGTTTCCGAGGCAGTATCACAACAGAAGTAGGGTTGCCCAACCTTCTTTCTGAGGAGTGGCTGGTGGGTTTGAACCACCAGCCATCTGGTTAGCAGGCAAGTGCCTTAGCCACTATGCTACCAGAGCTCCCAAGTCATGCTTAGGAGTGGGTATATCTTCTATCAGTAAATCTGATTGTCAGGAGCTGACTATTTTCCGTTTGTCTCTTTGGACCGTTTGTTCCCCTCTTCTATTTTGTTCTGTGTTCTAGGAGGCTGATGTCTACAAATTCCTCAGTTGGGCTGTCTTGTTCTCTACATTTCCTTTGAGCTTGGACAATGGGAGGTAATATCAGAACAGTAGATGAGAGGAGAGAAAAGCCTGGGTATGACTCCTCACCTTCACTTCTGCTACTTCCTTGCTATTCCATAGTGGGTATCTCCTTTTATAGACACAGTTCTTGTCTGGTAACCAGCTTTTTATGCCTCTATTTCTCTTGGATTCATTGACACTGTTTTCTCTTCTTCCTCTTCAAGATTGGAGTAGTAATGGCTGCATGTCCTTGCTTCTGTTCAGGGCTTCATCATTCCTTGTTGGTTCTATTACAGCCCACATCACTCTAAATAATCTCATTACTAAACTCTTTAATTAAACTCTTTGGTTTCCTGGCTGGTATAACTAAGTGTATGATACTCACATACACACTCATCGGATATATTCTCACCATTTAAAAAATTGAAAATTGAGAACAAGATTATTTCTTTATAAGCCATGATAATTATGACATCAGAGGCATTTATAATGTCAAACTTTATATATAATATGGAGGTACAGATAAGGAGCCCAAGTGACCCAATGTTTAAACACTTGGCTGCTAACCAAAAGATTGGTGATTCAAACCCCTCCAGCAGCTCCATGGGAGAAAGATGTGGCAATCTGCTTCCATAATGATTACAGCCTAGAAAATGCTATGGCAACTCTCAGCTGAAATCAACTCAACTACATGTAACACCAACAGGTACAAATGTGTTCAACATTCAAAATGGGCCTTTAGTATATCCACATTTCCATGAAGAATAGCATGACATTTGTCGTATTAAATCTTCCATAGATCTGAGTGTCTTATTAACAAAAGTGGTGATGCAGATGGTCTTGAGTCATGACCATATTTCATAAGGCTTAAATTTCCCAGGTTAGGCAGTTTTCCTAAGTAGCTGTATTTAAAAAACCCCCAACCATTCATCCATCTCAATTTATTTATATTCCAATCTAAACACCTCTGACTCACTGCCGTCAAGTCAGATCTGACTCATAGTTACCCCTCCTTGTTTCTGAGGCAATATCACTATAGAAGTAAATTGCCCAACCTTCCTTCCAAGGAGTGGCTAGTGGATTGGAACTGCTAGGCTTCTGGTTAGCAGTCAAGAGCCTTAGGCACTAGGCCCCCAGAGCTCCCAGTGCTTTAAATAGCAGGTTGCAAATGGTCAATGACACAAATCTAGATGAATGACATATGAAATAGATTTATGAGTTAAATAAAATATTTTATGAGTTAAATAAAATAACCCCCCATAACTCTCATTTGCTTATTTTCATAAAGCTATTACTAGGTCTGTCTAAGGCCATATCACCTCGAATGCACCCGATCTTGTTTGATCTCGGAAGCTAAGCAGGATTGGGCCTGGTTAGTACTTGGATGGGAGACCGCCTGGGAATACCGGGTACTGTAGGCTTTGGGAGCTCTGGTAGCATAGTGCCTTAGGCACTTGACTGGTAAACAGAAGGCTGATGGTTCAAACCCACCAGCTACTCCTCGGAAGGAAAATGGGGCAATCTACTTTAGTAGTGATACTGCCTCGGAAACCCAAGGAGGGGTTGCTATGAGTGGGGTCCAACTCAATGGCACATAACAACAACAAATTACTAGGTCTTTTTTAAAAAAACTTCAGATGTAATTATAATGTTTACAAAGAGATGATAAAGTTTATGATCCTTAGAAAAATTATACAATGAAATGATATCCTATGTTTGAAAACAAGTAATATTTTGAGAATTTTATTTTTTAAATAATAAAATTGCATGACTGCTATTTTACTTTTAATTTTTTTAGAAATATGATTATAAAAATATACCTTTATAAAGTTGATTTGAAAAATGAACACATTTGAGTCAAATGAAAATGTAAATAATTTGATGATTCTGATTTTCTTTGAAAAAGATGCTACACCAAAATATATTTGAACAATTCTTATATTCACTTTTAAAATGTCAAATATAACGTTAAATATTGTGAGAAATCGACAATTATAATTTAGATGACACACAAATATTGGCATATAAATCTCATTGGGAAATTATAGTTTATTCAGCAATTCTGTTACAGAGCATCAGAGTGTTACCTTACCATTGTCCTCAGGATCCATCTCAAAACTTTTCTGAAAACATTCTACAGAATTTACTGACAATTTACATATCCTAGATTGAGGGATGACACTGGTTTTACTATGAAACAAAAAAAACATAAACCATCAATGTAGAATCCAGAACACTTCTGAAACAGTGATAGTTTCCAGTAGTAACCCAGACATGGAACAAAAGGCAAAGTCTCTCAGATAGTTTTTTATATGAGAATGATTGGAAATTCTAGACAGACTCCATGGATGCTATTCTGTAAGATCTCGTCCCAGAAATAGTTTCACAAAGTCAGGCAGACTACCATGATCCATATGTTAGCATAAGATGCAGCTATGCACATAAAGTTACTAATATCCTTATATATTTGTTCTTCATATTTCCTCAGCACCAGTCAATTAAGTGAAAACTATGCCTTGGAAGTACTCTCATCCATCACATTAAAAATGTTTTAATAGCTTTGGGATACAACTTTTCCAGAAAGACTTTTTTATAACATTTGACCCCACACGTCTAGACTCCAGGGGGATAAAGCCCGGAGATGTACTTAAGTAGCACTTTGAGCCCAGAGAGACTTGGCACATTAAACTAATAAAAAATGACTGTAAAACCAGCTTTAAACATAAAGTGCCATATAAATGCTTATTAATAAGCATTTTCTTCAATTTATATTTATTTTTATTCCAAGATGCTTCTTTAAAAATACATTATGTTTTATTGTGTGTAATGTCTTTCAAACAAATTGTATTCAAGACATTTTAGAGAGTTAAATACATGTCAGTGTGTGGCATAAATTATAGAAGGACACTTTGAATGGTAAATGAATTAGTGCATTCAGTCATAAGGCCAGAGAAAAATGGGTTGTGTAAGCGTCTGGTTAGAAATATCTAGACTCTCTGGAACCAACACTTCAAATCCCAGCAGGCCAGCTCTGTCCTTCATCCTTCGGAGATAAGAGTCCATTCAGTTTACAGTCTGCTGGTTTTTTGAATGATCCCTTGGAGCAGTAGGCATGTCTGCTCTGTGGGAACACTTTACAAAATCAGGGCAAGAAAACACATAACATTTGAAAGAATTCAAACAAAACTAAGGTATAATTTTATGTTGGCAAAGTTTTTTAGTGGTGAAGAGAGGTAGACAGAAAAGAATATGAGTAAGGTCTCATCAAGTATATTCAAAGTTTTAAAAGACACAAAAAAGAGAAGTTAATATCTCATTGATTGTTATTACTGACCCCTAGAACTGTTTTGAAGCATGAGAAAATGGATTCCAATATAATGGTAGACGTTACAATAGCATGGAGTTGACCTACATTGCAAATTGCTAGTTTGGATTGCTTATGATTTTTTTTATTAAGCATTAATAGAAATACATCAGGAAGGACCATTATAATCTAGGCAAACTTTTCAAGACTTTAAGATTTTAAGTGTGAGGGTCAGTAACAGAATAAGAAGTACCTAAAGCCTGTCAATGCAGCTAATGTAAATAACTGAGCATTGTGTGTCTAAGTGATGGTTTTCAGGTTTCTCCAGCCTCCAAAAACTCTTCTAAGTGGCAATTACATGGTTTATAAGAGGGTAAAATTTGGATGAACTATTCAGGGGACTATAATCTTTCCTAGATAATGACTTGTGTTTGATTTTCCAAAATTATTTTTAGGGATACCAGGATGATTATAGATAGCCCTCCTTAGGTTTCCAAGGCAGTTATCACTACAAAAGTAGATTGCCCAACCTTCCTTCCGAGCAGTGGCTGGTGGGTTTGAACAGCCAGCCTTCTGGTTAGCGGTCAAGTGCCTTAGGGACTATGCCACCAGAGTTCCTCCATAATATAAATCATAACCTAGGAATGGAGACAGCCCCAGGTTGCTCCTCTTTCACTTTGAGGGTCTCTACAAGTTCTGGTGTTAAATGAACAACTGGGATAACTTAGGAGTTATTGGCAGTAGATTTTTACTCACTGGTGACTATGATAAACTGTTTAAGAAAATCTTACTTGTACTTGATATTTTCCGTATCTAAGACATGGTCTTATATCTTCTCCTGTAAGTTCTCACTCTTTCTGAATATCCCTCTTTTATTTTCAAAATGATATAAAACAATCCATAAGCTCTGATGAAGTGGTAAAAACAAAAGTTGGAAGGCCTGTGAACCTGTCCTAGGAAGAATAAATTAACAGAAATAAAATGGAAACATTAGACTAGGCTTTGGGCTTTTATTAAATGTGTCTGCCTTATAATGCAGGTGTATGCATGGACAAACCTGAGGCAATGTAGCTATTGCTGTCTTTATGAATAAAGGATACAATAATAATGAAAATAATATGTATCTTTCTGCTCTTTATTTTTCATCTACCCAATGGTTACTCTTTTTTTTCCCACCAAGACTCACGATTCTCCTCTAATAAGATTTGCCCAATTCTCCTATTTTATTTTTTTTATTTATTTAAAGAGTTTGTTTTACATTCAACATTACGTGTACATTTAGTTTCACTCCCCATTTACCATGCCCAAGCTTAACCCAGTCTCCTCCCCTCCCTGCCCAGTAAACCACTCCCTGTGCGCCTCATAGTTATGCACTCCTGCTTGTCCTGCATTACTTCAGTGTGAATGTTGCCCCTCTGGTGCCCCGTGGTCAATTGCTCCAAGGGATGTATTTCCATAGAGTATGTGGGTGCACCACCCTGAGTTGAGCGGTCTGCATGAATATCTTGTTGTACGAGATGTTGTACATCTTGTTGTATTGGGCTGAAAGCCAGCCCCTGGTTATGAGTTTTATTCCAGGTGCAGAATGTATTTCAGGGCCATAGTATTGGGGGTCTCACCCCACTCCATCCAACCAGTAATTCTGGTCATTATTTTTGGAGTTTTTGGATTTTGTTCCATGTTGTTCCTCCCACTCTGTCCAAGATCTCCAGATTTGATCCTTTCCTGAGTGGTTGGCATTGGTAGATGGGCACCATCTATTTCTTCTGGGCTCGAGGGTGATCGTGTCCTAGGGCTGATTGGTTCCAAATGCCTTTGTTTTTTTGGACTCTTCTTCACTTCAGATGCTAGGAGACCATTAGGTCCTGTCTACTTTAGATTCTCTCCTCTGGCTTCAACAACATTCATACATCTCTCATATTTTACCTAATAGTAATCAATAAACTCTCTGTC
>NW_006922054.1:56689-73705 GCF_000298275.1 Orycteropus afer afer | reverse complement strand
AACTCATTGCCGCTGAGTCAGATCCAACTAATAGTGACCTCTCCTTGGGTTTCCAAGGCAGTATCACTACAGAAGTAGATTGTCCAACCTTCCTTCTGAGGAGTGGCTGATGGGTTTGAACCACCAGTCTTCTGGTTAGCAGTCAAATGTTTTAGGCACTATGCCACCAGAGATCCTATTTACAGATATATGGTGAAAAAAAGCAAATAGGTAATACAATATTTTTTGATCCTTAGAACTAAAAGTTTTCAACTTTTGAGAATTAAAGCCCCAGGCCAAATATAAACCTGAAATATTCAGGCAGTTGAATAAATGATCTCATCAATTATATATTTACTTTCATGTTTAGATATATGATCACTTTTAACAAAACCTTCAAAGCCAAAATTCTAAAAACTAGAATTATAGTCAGACGTATCAGTAGCTCTTGCTACGGTTCAAAGCTGCTTACCCTCCATTTTTTTTTGTAACTTAGATTTCTATGTCTGCTTGCCATATCTTCTACCAAAATTGTGACATGATCTGCTACAATGAGGCTATATTAAAGATTCCAATGCTATGAAATAAATGTTGTCACTATCATGATTGTGAAAGATACCATATGAAGAAAACTGGTTACATAAATTTGTGTAAAATCTTTATCACAGACCAAAGGAAAATAAATCATAAATAGAAAATAGTAACCACAGAGGGAGAATAAGAAAGATTATTAGAATTTTCTTTTTCAAAGACTGTTGGAAAAAATTGGAAACAACTTCAAGCAGAGTCAGAAAAATAATATTTCAGAGATTTAAAATATGCCACATGAACATAGGAGAAGGGAATTGAGAGGGTTTTAACTATACAATAGAACAATAAAAATTGGCTTATCTTCATGATGTGAAGAGACTATATCTAAGTTATTCCATTACTCTATGTTTCTTATTAAAAAGTGAAAAATGACAAAGAAAAGTAAAGTTTTGGATGAATATAAGAAGGTCATGCATGGCAACACTATTATTGGACAGGGTAATTGTAGATATTTATCCAAACTAATTGTGGGGACATCTATCTGTCTAGATATCAATTTTCTTTAGGCCATCTTCTTGAAAATTTAGAAGTAAGTCAATTTACCACTGGAATCCCTTTTAGTCTTATAATTTTCAGAAAAAAGAAAATTTGCTAATTTCTCATGTCATTCCTTTTTTTAATCAAATTAATAAATTAATGAAAATTTATCATTGCTAATAACTACCTACAATTATTATTAATACCTAGAATTAATTGTGTAAGCTGATAAAATAATAATATTTTCACTATCAGTATTTTTAGATTATGAGAGGAAATGAGGTCATGCAAGACATATGTTCAAAACACATAAGGAGCTCTGGTAACATAGTGCCTAAGGCACTTGACTGCTAACCAGAAGGCTGGTGGTCCAAACTCAACAGCCACTCCTTGGAAGGAAGGTCGGATAATCTACTTCCGTAGTGATACCGCCTTGGAAACCTAAGGAGGGGTCATTATGAGTCAGATCTGACTCGATGGCATATAACAACAACAATAAATACATTAGAATTATTTAAGATGAAATGAAAAAAAAATGAAGATGATCATTAAATTTAGTAAAAATGGCTCCAAACATTTGTCCAGTTTCTTTGGAAGAAATTCAGAGAATCTGAAATGGGGCTCACATAGACTATACTTAGCACTATAAAGATAAGGTGCCTGGCTCTGAAGTTGTGTTTTCTTTTTAATCGTATATGATAATATTTTCCATATTTCAAATTTGAAAGTATCCTGTTCAATCTTGATTGACTTCAAATAGTCAACAGAGAGTCAACAGAAATAGACTATGCAGTTGTGGCAACTAATTGATTTGAGGAATTTTCATTTCAATAATGACCTTGAAGCCTTTGTTGCCTGGATTGCCCTCAGATCATGTCACGGGAGCTGTAGTAAAGATCTATGGTCAAATCAATTACAAAAAGCAATGGAACATCTGATCCTTTCCTTGAAATTAACTAGGGAAAGTAGGTCAGCACACCTTCAAATGACACAGTGAATTATTATGTTCCCAATGACCCAGGAAGGAAAGCACTAGTGATTGATGGGAGGTGATATTTAAATGAGAATTGAACCTTTCTGGGATTAAACATGTAGCAATGATCATGAAAACTACTACAAACTTAAATCTCTTCAAATGAATTTGTTTTTCATTATTGCTGGGGAAGAGTTTCCTTCTCACTGTTCACCAGACTCAAAATTACAATTTTGGGAAGATGTCTCCATGTTGAGGTTATTGTTGTAACATTTGAAAGTCAGATTATATTTATAGCAGATTTCTCAATTTCATTTTGATCATTATGTACAGAAAATATACAAAATATTCCATCATGTATTAACTGATTTCATTTTTCCCCTCCATTGTGGCACTTTAAGTAAGTAAAATTAGAAAGCCATGGCTATTGACGATTTGCCATTTGACAAAGTGAAAATTTTTATTATTTGGGTATTAGTTCCATTCTCTAATTAAAACAAATAAACAAACAAACAAAGAATTCTCATTATTTATATTTGACTGATATTTTAGATAGCTATTGTTTTGGTATGATGGCCCTAAAAGTCCCCCCACCCCAAACCCCATTTTTTTTTTTAAATCAGGTGATCTAGCACCTAGATACATCCCTAATAGTAAATTTTAATTTAGAGCTTTATTTTTACATATCTTTGTTGACAGTACATTTTGTAAATTGGATTATACTTTTATTGTAATTGGTTATATGTTTAAAAAGTTCATAAGTTCAGTTCATATATTAAACTAAAGATTAATTTTCTTGGATTCCATGTAAAACACAAATATTTCTAATATTTTTGTCTACTTAAAAGTATTTCTTTATGACTGCAGTGTGATGGTTAAGCACATGAGCTCAGTAATTCAAACCTTGGCCCCATTAATTTTGATTTGTGTGGCGGAGGTTAAACTATTCTCTTGAAGCCTCAGTTTTAGCATTTGTAAATTGGGCTAATGATAGCAGTTGTCTGACAGATTTTTGTGAAATGGTTTTAGAAAATGTTTTGAAAATAGCTCAATAGAATAAATGGTGTTAGCTATGATTACATTCAAAGAATCAATAAGTATTCACTTAATTATGATAAATACTCAAACTTTTCTACTTAATTAATTCTGAATATTTCAAAGTGGTAATGCAGGACATTTTACTTAATAATGCATGGAATTTATTTTTCTTTACAACTGTCGAGGAAATAATTAACAGACCTTATTTTGTGATTTTTTTCTATATTACTTAGTATGTTATTATGACTTTGTTTATATCACAGAATGACAGTGAAATATAGTCACTTGACCTGTGGTAATAGTATAAATTTCTATATTAGCTTTGTAAGGGACAGTAAGTGTTCAGAAAACACATTTGTAAATTAACACATCTCATATTTTTTTGTCTAATGAGATTAATACGTTTTCTAATTTATTAACACAGGCTCAACAACAAACTGCAAACATGAGGCATAAAAAAATAACCTCTACCTACACTCAATAGCTTATCACACTCTCTTCTAGAATACATTTTTTTCATGTTTGGTTTCTGGGTTTTCCTGGGTTTTAGTACTAGTCTTAGAGTATTCTCAGGTTAGAAGCAGAAGTTTGGATGAGAATGGACCCTCTCACCAACATCTTTCTCTTCCTGCCTTAAAAAAGATCCAGGCTACTAAGGAACTCTCAGTTGAGCCTCACTTAGCACTCAGTTTCAGCCTCTGAGAGCTCTAAGATGCTGTAGGGTGTTATAAAGGGCCCTGTAGAGTGTTTTCCTCTCCAGAGATCTTAAAGAAAAACATAGTTCTTAACTTTGTGGTCCTACTAGGTCTGAGGTAAAAAATGAGAAAAGGTCTCTTTAAACTCACATGAAGCAACAGCAAAAAAGACGAGTAAATAGAACAGTATCTTTCATATAAACACGAAGTAATCATGGCCACTTGTGATTAAGCATTAATCTTTGTCTGCAGTACTGGTAATTATTATGAAACATATAAACATGGAAGGAAAAAGGGAGAGATGGATAAACTTCTTCACCTTTTGCAACGAAAAAGAAAAGGGTTTTAATCGACTAGCTCTGGTAGTATAGTGCCTAAGGCGCTTGACTGTTAAACAGAAGGCTGGCAGTTCAAACTCATCAGCCACTCCTCGGAAGGAAGATGGGGCAATCTACTTCCATAGTGATATTGCCTTGGAAACCCAAGGAAGAGTTGCTATGAGCCGGGTCCCACTAGATGGCACATATCAACAACAACAAACAACAGCTATTAAAAAGGAGCTCTATAGTGCTTAAGGCATTTGACTGCTGACCGGAAGGCTGGTGGTTCAAACCCACCAGCCACTCTAGGGGTGGAAGATTGGGCAATATCTATTTTGGTAGAGATACCGCTTCGGAAACCGAGGGGCCTCTATGAGTTGGATCCAACTGGACAGCAGTGAGGATTTTTTTTTTTTTTTTAAGCTATTGAAAAAAGGAGCTCTGGTAGCTTAGTGGGTAAGGCATTTGGTTGCTAACCAGAAGGTTAGCAGTTCAAATCTACTAGCCACTCTGCAGAAGAAAGACGGGACAATCTACTTCTGTAAATATTTACAGCCTCAGAAGCCCAATGGGGGTCGCTATGTGTCGGAATCAACTAGATAGCAATGAGTTTGGTTTGAGTGTGTTTGGGAAATGTGGATATCAACATATACAACCAAATAATAGCTTATTTGATTTATATTCAAAGACAATTGTAACAGAGCTATGATAAGCAAGGAATAGCTAATTACGAGGGGGAGGGGCGACAAACCTCTGCCTTCCCGTGGATTCTGACTCATAGCTACTACTACTGGGTTTCCAAGGCTGTAAATCTTTAAGGAAGCAGACCACCTCATCCTTTCTTCTACAGAGCAGCTGGTGGGTTCAAACCACCAACCTGTTGCTTAGCAGCCAGATGCCTTAACTACTATACCAGTAGAGCTCTTCAGCTAATTATAAGATGGATCTAAATGTCCCTGAGAAGTGCAGGGAGTTTACTTCTGTATGTTGTTACTCCAGGAGGTTAACTTGGAAGGAAACAGGATTGGAGGAAAATATCAAAGATAAAACCTTAATGGCTAGAACTAGAAATCATGTTAACTCTACAATGCATTGTTGATATACAGAAAAATATTTCAGGTGATATTAAGCAAAAATTCCTCCCACATATATGACAAAATTAAAAGTTAAACAATGCAGGTTGTGGAAAGCATTGAGCCATGGCAGTACACTGAAAATGAAACCACCTTCAGTGGTCAATGAATGTCTAGTATTTCAAAGAGAGCCCAGAAAAGGAGCAAAGTTCTTGAACTTCAGTATTGTGTGGGGCTGCACGTAGGTAGTTGAAATAAACATAGAACTAGAAAAATATACAAGACACTTCACTGTAACACTCAATTGAATTTTGTGTTAGTGTAGACAGAATGATGATATACACATGATGCTATATATATATATATGTACATATATATCTATATCTTCTTGTTTAAAAATTCTAGCATCAATAAATATGGAGTGAGAATATGTAGGGTACAGAAGAAGATTAACAAAAAATGAATAATAGATGATGAACAGAGCTGGAAAGGACCCAATGAAGAGAAACTGTGTTGTGGAGAAGTGTCAGAGACAAAATTGCATGTTATTTATAGTTTAATTTGTTTAAGCTTAACTTAATTTTTTTTTTTTTTTTTAATGCACAATGTAGCTTATTCCATTTGATCTGTTTAGCTTTTCTCAATTAAGCATTTGGTCTTCTTATAAAGCCATAAATTAAGGAAAACTTCTGGGTAGTTTCATTTAGTACCTATACTGCTCTGAGCAGTGTAAACAACACATTTCAAAGCAGAGCGCTGGTGAAGTTGCTTCTGGCATACAGGCATTTATGCTAAACCTACATCATTGTCACTGGCAGAAATATAGGGTAGAAGAAACCACTCAATACACATGTATTGATAGTTAACTAATAACCATGCAAATCCAAGACCTGAGTTAACTACATCTACAGTTTTCTATTACTGAATAACGAATTTAGCAGCTTAAAACAACACACACATTTTCTCACAGTTTCTGTAAATCAAGGGTCCAGGTATGGTTTAGCTAGCTTCGCTGCTCAGAGTCTAACTAAGCTGAAATCAAGGTGTTAGCCAGACCTTCAGTTTTTATTTGAGGTTTAGGGCCCTCTTCTAAAGTTACTGGTTGTTGATATAATTCAGTTCTTTGCAGCAGTAGGAAAAATGTTCTCAGCTTCTGGGAAAATAAATAAATAAATAAATAAACCCCAAACCTACTGCCATTGAGTTGATTAGGACACATAGCGACCCCTATTGGGTTTCTGAGGTGGTAAATCTTTATGAAAGTAATTTGCCATCTTCCTGGTGGTGGGTTTGAACTGTCAACCTTCTGGTTAGCAGTCAAATGTGTTAAGGACTGTGCCACCTCTGGAGGCCACCAATAAATCTCTTTTATATGGCATTCTCCATAATATGTCACTTTTCTTTTTCAGTGCCCACAGGTGAGCATCTCTGCTGCTTAGAATCTTTCACTTTATGGAATGCTTAAGCCTTCTTTTAAAGGGCTCACATGTTTAGATCAGGCCCACCCTGGGTAATCTCCTCTTTGATGACTTCAAAACAACTGAATTAGGGACCTGAATTACATCTGTGAAATTTCTTCATCTCTGCCATATAACATAACCTAATCATGGATGTGAAATACCCTCATAGTCTCAAGTCCTGCATGCCATGCTCAAGGGAAAGAGATTATAATGTGTAGTGTATGTATACCATGGGATAGAATCTTGGGGTCTGTTTTAGAATTATGGCTTCCACATTATAGTATTATATCATATTGGTATACAGTGAATTTACAGAGAGTGCTAATAAGTTCTCTGTACCTTTTATCCTTCATCTCTAGAGGTGATAATGGTAGTTCTGTTTCATTCTATTAAGAAATAGTTACCAGCACAGAGTAAGCACTTGAGAATGTTAGCTACTATTATTATTTATTAAATTATTATTAACTACTGAAATGCAATATTTAGTAAAACAACAACAAAAAAGTTGAGTGGTATTTATGTTCTTTTGCAATTGTGGTACAAGAGATAAAATATATATGCATTTGCCTTAATGTTACTACTATGATTTATATAAATAAGGTATTTGAGATTAATACTATACAAATGTTAAATGGTATACTATCTCAATAACCAAATGGTAATTAGGAATGGTATGTATGGAGAACTGATTAATTTCAGGTAATGATTTTCCAGTACACTAGGGACATAGGGCAGTTTTGAGTATAATTAGACTTTGAATGCCAAGGTCATGATCAATAAGTGTTAAAAGACTATTTGCAAAAGCTTTATTTATGGAATTTATTCAGACAATCAGATTTTTCTTTTTTAAAAAATTAAACCTCATTGTTAAAAATATACCTTATGGGATTATTTATTAATATCTTTATTAATTTAACTTTCAAGCAGTGTTTTACAATAAAAGCAGACTATAATATTTCAAGCAAAAGAAAAAAAATATTTTAATTTGACAAGTGTCAATTTAATTAATAATCAACAAAACGACATTCTAAATTTGCTTCAGATGTCAGTTCAATGACATCTATTGATTTTGTATTATTAGACTGAATATTGTCATCATTATTTCTGTATGGCATGCTTCAGGCAGGATTTGAATTATACAGCATAGTACAAGAAGAAAGTCCTTTTCTTTTTCTTTGTAAAAAACATTTACAAGTACTCTCAAAAGATAAAATTCCATACTATTACAGCAAGTGCCGTTCTCTCTTGATATATTCTATATAACATGACACACACACACTATTTATCCAAACTATTTATCTAAAACAATCTATAGCTGTTAAATTATTTTTCCTCTTTATCTATTCAGCTTTTACTGATCATCTTCTACCAACATTCTGCAGAGAACATTATGGCTGTTATATGTAATGAAAAAGTTTAGAAGAGCCTAGAAGTGTGCCATTCACAGTTGTTTCAAATAGCATGCTAAAGAATTTGGACATTGTCCCTTAGGAAATGGAAAGTCTTGACATCATCACATGGACAGCAAGTACCTCGTAATAATTTTTCATTTTCTTTCCCTCACATGCTACATACACTAGACAATTGTACTGTTTCTACCTTGATGATATATGCAGAATCTGTCCCAATTTTACCATTGTCATTACAACAGTCCAATACAGACCACCATCATATCCTGCCTGGATTGAATGATCTCCTAATCGGTTCCCTAATTCTGCCTCTGCTAATTTCCAGTCTATTTTCCACATAGAAGCTAGAACGAGACTTTGAATATGTAGGTGAAATCACAACATTCCTTTTCTTCATACCTTTCAGTAGCTTTCTACTTCAAGCAAGAGTGAACGACGAAGTCCTTACAATTGTCTACAAGGGTTTATTGACCAGACCACTCACTATGGTTCTGACTTCATTTTTACCACTCCATCTTTTACAACCCCATACAACTCCTTTTGTCCTTAACAAGTGAAGCATATTTGTATCTATCCTTTTATTTGGTCTTCTCTCTGTCTAGTATGGTTCCTTCTTTCGAGTCTGTTAAGTGTCATATTGTTAGAGAAGGCTTATACTATAACATAGAACTTTTTGGCCAAAGTCTCTCTCTTCTTTCCTTTATTCTATTCAAAGTTTTTATTTTATTTATCACAAGTTGACATTATGTTTCTATCTATTTACTGTTTGTCTCTCTTCCCAACCTGTACTATTACCCCCATAGAGCAGACATTTTGTTTTGTTACTTTATATGCTTCAGCACAGAGAATACTGCCCTGGCACTTAGAATGTGATAAATTTTTATTTAATTATATTAAACTTTTTTAATTTTATCGAATGTTTAAAATATTGTTTGGCAGTAAAATTACAATTCTATTAAGTTTACTGTTCTTTTCTCTACAAGGAAATAGATTGTTTTATTTATCTTTTTTTCTCAAATACTGATAGTGTTCTTGTTAATTTTATAGTTGCATGTGTGTCAAGACCATTATAATTGTAACTGGATCATTTTTGATATAGTGTTTATTTTTCACACTATTTCTCTACCATACTCCTCTTTCTCAGTGAGTGTTATGTCTTCCCTTTTTCATTCCTTTTATGGAGCTGCTCACTGGGAATGCATACATTCTCTGATTAAAGATTCAGGATTAGAGACATTTTTATCTTCCTTTTTTTTTTTTTGGTCTAATATTTTATTTTTTCCCCTTCCCTTTTTAGGCTTATGAAAAAAAGTTTTTTTTTTTTTTCCCCCCATACAACTAAAAAAGAGAAGAAAAATAAAATATTAGACCAAAAAACTTCATCTGCTGTTAGAACTAGGAAAATAACAGACACAAAACCTGAAGATTAGGAAGTAAACTGGGAACTCTGAGGTCAATGTGAACTGCATTAGCATGTGTCTTAAACTGTGGGTCCTGGTTCTGCTTCTGGACTGGCTCAGTTCCAGTTAGGAGAGCTTTCTCCTGAGCAGAATGATTCACAGACTGACTCTAGTAGAATCCAAGGCATTCTGGCTGTTGGTAAGGATAGGAAGGTACACATTCTTAAAATTGTTTAAAATATATTGTTTCAGTTATACAACTCATGGTTCAGTTTTCCAATGTTCCGAAGTTCTCCTGATGTCTGTGTCTTGTGGATTGGAAGCTTGACTTCCTCCAGTGCCACTTCCTCATAGCATGTCTCTTGAGTCTTCTTTGTAAGCACAGAGATACATGTCCAGATACTCTATTAGCACCTGTACCTCTTAATATTTACTTTTGGGTTTTACTGGACTCCAAAGTGAAGTACATCTTGCTTTATTCAAATACTATAGAAAGGAAGATTTTGGAGGTTATGGAGTAAATAGGTAACGAGCCAGTGGATATTAGTTTCAGAAAGTGGTTTGTGAAGGATAGTAACTGAAGGAAGCATTGGGATCCTGATGCATCTTTTTATCTGTCATGTGAAAAAGTGAATGTATTTGTAATCCTTACCTTCACTCATTTTGTCTAACCATCCCACATTGGTTCCACAAGCACCTTTCTTTAGAAGGCTGAAAATAAAAATTAGAGAGGTACTGCAGGTGACAATATAGCACAATTACAATACTAATTTAATCAGTGCCTACTAATCAGTTTTAAACAATATTTTCATTTCCTCAAGTTTCTAATCACTAAATCCCTTCTGTTATCAAAACTAGATACATTATTAAATAATCTTATTCCCAAGATACTAACTTTAATTTTTTTTTATCACAATTTTTAGTATCTCAAAATGGCAATTTGTAGTGTTTCTGCATTTCATCTTCTTATAATGAACTCTAATTGAGAAGGTTAAATAATTTACAGTATGCGGTAAAAAGACCTCTCAATACATTTTCTACAGAAAAAAAAAAGAAAAGCTTCACAGCCAAGAGGCTATGAATGTTTTATTTTATTCTCATTCATGTCACATACAACAAGGAAACTAAGATAGAGGTATAATGTCAGTCATCAAAATAAAACCTACATCATAGGTCTGATATATTGTCAAACCTCTGCACTTACAAGTCACTTCACATCTTCAAGGTTCAGCTTCTCTATCCATGAAATGGAAGGATTGAGCCATGCCAGGTGAACTCCAATATTCCATTGTTAGAAAAGTCCATGATTTTCCATTGAATTGATAACATCAGCAAAGAAAGATTAAATTTATTTAGTACTATAGCTTTCTGATTTTTTAGGTAATGACTATGAAAAAGTTGTATAAGGGAGACTCACATTGAGAAATACATTTTTTGTCATAAAAATATGAGTTCTCATTTAACGTGTTTTAGACCTCAAGTTCTGTACTTATACAATAAAACATTTACACCAGATAATAACTAAGAGCATCTCTTTGGCCTTTGTTTACCATTACAGACACAACAGCCATCCTGAAGGGTTCATGTAGACTCTGTCTGTCACTTCCTTGTCAATGCCCTAGTTCTCTCCATGGTTTCACTAGCTACATATTTTGCATATTCTCAACCATCAATTTTGGGTACTTTAAGGGCAAAAAGAAGCATTATATGTGAATACTAGGAAAAAACAACAATAATATTTTGAAATAGACACCAAAAAATATTACAGATGGTATAAAAGATAAGATATTGAATGATTCAGTTATGTGTTTTCTGAAGTTATGGGTTATTTGGTTGGAAAAACTGCTCTTGGATAAGGTCAAAATGATTTAAATTTTTCTCAGTTTGGAGCATATATGTATGCCTAATCATATTTTCTACTTTCTAAGTAGAAGGTATTTATTTATATTTCTCTAATATTTCTGAAGCATGCTCATTCCATTTCCTGATGAGCTTTGCTTAAACTGTTTACTGTTCTCTACTTCAAAACACTAATGATGGATTTTACATTTTTATTTATTTATTTACTAGTTTTGAGTAACGTCTTTGAATCAAAGCATTAAAATATGTTACGTATACAATTTGTATTCAAGAGATTGAGTTAGTAATATGGCTCATTTTTGCACATTTACATTTTAAATTGACTTTCCATACAGTTATATTTTATTCCATATAGCTTGAATTATATTCTTGTGTATTCTATCCAATCCAAATTGAAGTAATTTATAAAACAATTGAAATCATGATACATAGTTATTTAGAAAATATTGGACTACTTCAAATTTTATTAGCTCTTAAGTTTGGAGGTGATGAGGGTTCCAGCTTGTGTTGTAGAAGATAATTTAAATTATTGAAGCACTTCACATATTTTTAAAACCACTTCAGTGGGGAAATGATGGTGTTCTGAAAATGGCTGTAAGGGTATAAAATTATCAGAGAGCGTAAGTGCTTCAGTGTGAAAGTGATCGAGGTTCTTTGCTTGCACATCACAAAGCAATTGAAAATTACTGAAGTGCTTCAAGTGGTTCATGTTTCTAGAAGATTTTTTAGCCTTTCCTCTCAGAGTGCTTTGAATTTTTGAAAGCCTGAATATTTCCATAATGTTGCATACCTCTGCCCTGGATTATCACTTTAGAAGTTAGTACAAATATTGAACTTTTGAGTTAAGTGAAGACAAATATAAAAAGATTGGAGATTGTTGATTTCAAGCCAGCAAAATAAATTTATGAAGCCAGATCTACATTCAAAAGTCATAGTAGAGAATTTATGCTGATACTCAGAAAAATTAGGCTGGAATGGAAAGATTTTTTGGGGTCAGGAGAAGGGACGTTCACAATATTTTTGTCTTGCTTTATCATTCATTAATATAGAGATGCATTTCAGTTATTTTAGCTTAGTCATAATGCAATTTACTAATAGATAACTAGAAAATAGGTATAAAGGAATATTGAAATGTAGATAATTGGTGACATAATTAGGAATTCTAAAGCTATAATCATAAACATCTGAAATAATTTTTAACAATGTAATCCTAGAATCAATGCAGAATCTTAGAATAATTCCAATTTAGTTTTTGTTTTCTAATACATTAGTCTATGCTCAAAACACTCATTTTAAGACCACATATCTTATACTTGAAACATATTATCTTACATGTTACCAGTCAAAATGCATTTATTAATCAGTAGTTATGTGCCAAGGAGTAGTTCTGGTAGCGTAGTACCTAAGGCATTTGACTGTTAACCAGAAGGCTGGTGATTCAAACCCACCAGCCACTCCGCAGAAGAAAGACTGGGCAATCTACTTCCATAAAGATTTACCGCCTGGGAAACCCAAAGGTGATTGCTATGAGTCGGAATCGATTCAATGGTCGTAAGTTTGGTTTGATTTTTGGCTTTATGTGCCATACTCTGTGAAAACTGTAGATATCATAAAATACAGATAGAATATCTACACTCATGAGTGTTAGAGTTAGAGAAAGAAAATCTTAGAAATCTTATAACTCATGTTTCTTTTACAAATAAGAAAACTGAAGCCCGAAAAGTAATGTGACCTCTTCATTGTCACAGTCCTAGCGTGAGAAGTAGAACAAAACCTCTTTCTGCTGCAGTGCTTTCTCCAATGAATAATATCTCATCCCTCTCCTCTACTGATTCCATTTCAATTTGTTTTTACTGGTATTTGTAATTTTGAAAAGTTCGTTTGAAGATAGTGTCAAATGGTAGGAGATTAACAGAAATACCACACTGACCTGTCAAAAAACAATGTGTCAGTAATACAAATAAGGTACGTCATATGTCATTCAGAGTTCTTCCTAATACTTGCATATCTGAATAGTTACCTTCAGATAATCTGGGTTGAAAATGTTATGTTCCTGATACAGTGAAAATTTAAAAGTCAGTAAAAAAGAACTAATGAATATTTATTATTACAAGAATAAAGTTCTGAAAATCACAACAAACATACAATTTATGCACAAAAATGAATTTAAATTTAAAACAAGTAGGATACACTGTTAGATAACATTACAGAGAATATTACATCTATTTGTTAGAGCAACAAATATTTATGACATGGCAAATAAAAGTATAAGGAAGTAGATTAGAGATTTGATTATATAATTATTCTTGTTTTATAGTATTATTTTGTATGCTTGCATTCCAAACCACACAAAGTAATGTTAGTTAATCTTTTAATTTTTACTAAGATAATAACATTTAGGTCATGATATTTTCATGGTATAATTTTTTTTAAAAAATTTTACATATTGTGAGAATGAATTAAAAACAAAATATTTAAATTTTATGAGGTAGAATATTTTTAAATAAACTACAACATTCAAGAGAAAGTATCCTTCATCCAGACATAATAAACACTATATGAGAGAAGGAATAAAAGAAGAAAGTTTCAGAGAAAAAACGGATTTTACCCAAAATAGTATGATTTTCTTTCACCTTGCCCAATTTTGAGGGGTCCAAAGCAAGGGAATCATGTATCTAAATATTTAAGTAATAGATCAAGTTAGTAAATTTCCTTCATAATATATTGTTGTTGTTGTATGTGCCCTCGAGTCAGACCTGACTCATAGTGACCCCTCATTGTGTTTCTGAGGTGGTATCACTACAGAAGTAGATTTGCCAACTTTCCTTCGAAGGAGTGGCTGGTGGGTTTGAACCACCAGCCTTCTAGTTAGCAGTCAAATTCCTTAGGCACTACACTATCAAAGCTCCTTAAACAAATCAAAAAGTGTAAACCCATTTGTCTATTTATTCAAAATCATAAAAATATTAAAGATAATTGGATTTAATTATATTTACATAACATAGTAACTATTTATTGAATGACTTTCCATCATAGACACTTGAAAAGTTGCATCCTGTTTTTAAAGACTAATTATTTTTTATTAATATGAATTCCAGCACCAGATTCACTAAAAAAAAAAAAAAATAGGCTAAGTTGTATTTCAACAAGAGGGTGAGTAATATGACAGAATTATTTTTCTGAGGATAAAATAATTATTATTTTGGATAGATGATATGGTTTAAATGTATTATCTAGAGAAGGTAAGATAAGAAATATACCACCAAAAACATCATGAGAACAAAATGAAGGTGAAATACTAACATGCTAAAAAAACAAGTGAAAATGGTCATACAGCAGACCAATTCGTAGAAGATGTTATGCCTTCTTTCCTCTTTTTTGACATACATGTGCATTTAGGTTCCTTCAAACATGGCCTGCAATACAAATGTGTTCTTTATGAGATGCCCTGACTAGAAACTGTTGTATTAAATACATTTGATGAGTGTGCCTTTGCCTGAAATAATAATGTCAAAATATCACTTCAGTATAAATGTTATGTAATAACAAAGTCTAATTTTGACAAATATTTCCAAAGAATACACCAAAAATACAACTCAGGATGTAAAACTGTATATTGAATATTATCTTAATTATTTCAAACATAGAGAAAAAGACCAGAATATATATTATTTTTAGCATTGATTGAGTTTTAAGAATTTTTCTTTCTAATTTCTACATTAAAATGGTGCAAATAAATGTTATCTTTAAAATATGTTGAACATGAGAAAAAGCTCTATAACAACATAAAGAAATATTAATTTATGTTGACACAAATCCATTAATTAAAGATCCCTCTTTGTATGGATGATCAAGTAGCTTCAATACCACTTAATAATATTACAATCTAGTTTAGTACCTAATCCTAAATAAAATCTCATGGGAAGTTGGTCAACAATTTTGCTGTAACCAAGATATTGAAAAAAAATGTAAATATTAAGTTTAAACAATTTTATTGGTTTATTTTATTTGGAAGGCAAGAGAAATGCTTCATGCCCTTGGACCATTTCCCATACATACTTAATTGTACTATTTTCTTTTTTTCTGAGAATAGCTCATTTTCTTTCTTTCTTTTTTTTTTTAATTGTGCTTTAGCTTCAAGTTTACAGAACAGTTTGTTTTGCATTCAACATTTCGTGTACATTTAGTTTCACTCCCCATTTACCATCCCCAACCCTAACCCTGTCCCTTCCCCTCTCTGCCCAGTAACCCCCCTTCCCCTATGCCCCTCATAGTTATTCACTCCTGTGTGTCCTGCATTTCCTCCATGCGGATGTTGCCCCTCTGGTTCCCCATGGTTGATTGCTCCAAGGGATGCATTTCCAGAATATGTGGGTGCATCACCCTGGGTTGAGTGGTCTGCATGTACATCTTGTTTACTATGGGGTTGAGAGCCAGCCCCTGGGAGTGAGTTTTATTCCAGGCCCAGAATGTTTTCCAGGGCCATAGTATTGGGAGTTTAACCAGACTCCATCAGACTAGTTATTCTGGTCATTATGGAGTTTTTGGATTTTGTTCCATGTTTTTGCTCCCACTCTATTGAGGATCTCCAGATTTGATCCTTTCCTGAGTGGTTGGCATTGGTAGATGGGCACCATCTAGTTCTTCTGGTCTTGAGGGCCATTGTGTCCTAGGGCTGATTGCTTTAGTTCCTTTTCTGGTGTTACATCCCAGAGATGGGAAGAAGAAACTGTGATTCCTCATCTCCAGAAGTTCAGTCTTGAGGAAGAGAGGTATAGCTATGCCATATACGGCCTCTCTCTTTGTGTATTCTATACTTATAAATAGTTCAGATATACAAAAAAAAAAAAAAAAAAAACAAAACAACTCATTGCCACTGAGTGGATTCTGACTCACACTGACCTAAATAGGGCAAAGTAGAATCGCTTGATCGAGTTTCCAAGGCTGTAAATCTATAAGGAAGCACATTATCATATCTTTCTCCAATGAAGTAGCTGGTAGGTTCCAATCACCCACCTTTCAGTTAGGATCTGAATTCTTAATCACTGCTCCACCAGGGCTCCTGTTTATATATAAATGGTGCAAATTTTTAACACACTTGGCTGCTAACCAAAAGGTTGGAGGTTTGAGTCCATCCAAAGGCACTTCTGAAAGAAGGCCTGTAGATCTACTTCTGAAAAATTAGCCATTTAAAAATCCTATGGAGCACAGTTCTACTCTGATACATATAGGGTTGTCATGAGTCAGAATCTATTTGAGGGCAACAGATGTGTATTGTTATATATATTGCTGGTGTTATTTTCCTGAAAAGAAATTCAAGGAAATATATATTTGTATTATTTAGGATGCATCAAACACACAGTACTCTTTTAACAGGATGGCTTGAACTTTGTGAAATAAAGCTGAAAATTTGAATCCTATCTGAGCTTGTAACATGTCTGCCTGTACTCTCCTGGGTAGACCTTTGTGAAGGAAGAGAACTTAGTAACTGTTGCCCCAAATCTTCTTAACTGGGAGAGAGATTAGAGTTGAAACTTAGAGCTACCACTTAGGAACCACATGACAGTAAACACTCATTTACTTGACACTCTTGTTTTCCTCATCTGTACCCTAAAGATTTATTTCAAGGACTAAAGGAGATATCTAAATGAGATTAAATAAATTAATTGATTTGCACAGTCTATCTAAAAGATATTTACATAGCAAAGGCTCAATTATAAACATACGTGTATAAGTTTGTA
>NW_006922054.1:54369-56589 GCF_000298275.1 Orycteropus afer afer | reverse complement strand
AGAAACTTACGTAAATTGGCTGCTGGTTATACAGCTAAGATATGATAGACACTATGAATCCAAATTTTATGCCATTTCCACACAACTTGAGACTTCTCTAAATTCTAAAGACTAAAGGCCCCAGTTTTCCTCCTTGACTCTATGAGATGAAAATAGTGCTGTTCACCTACCATTTGTCAGGTACTGTTCTAAGCACTTTGTATAACCCATTGCTGTCAAGTCAATTCCAACTCATAGTGATTCTAGAAGACAAAAGAACTGCCCCATAAGGTTTCCAAGGCTGTAATCTTTCCAGAAGCAGACTGCCACATCGTTTTCACACTAAGTGTCCAGTGGGTTTGAATCACTGACCTTCCTATGAACAATTGGGTTTCAACCAACTTTGCCACCAAGGTTTCTTAAGCATTTTTCATAGAATATATTAATTTCTTATAATCAATATTTTATTTTCAATATTAGTTATATGCCATACATTTTATGCATTGTTTATTATAGATTAACATTTTTAAATGAGTTTTGCCACAAAGCAATAAAATCAAGGAATTTAAAGTTTTCTATGCAGACTCTAAAAAGAAAAGATATGGGATCTTTCCGACACTCAGTCAAATGAAAATGTATGTAATTCCTTAGAAACAAAATAGCAATTTATCCAATATCTTGAAATTTATTTTGTGCTTTACACTTCCTGTGGCTAAATCCCAGTCATCCTAAATTGCTAAATGAAAAGAAGTGTTATTATTCTAGTTTGCAGTAACATGCTGTCTGTTAGGAATGCCTACAAGACAGCCAATCAATAGCATTAACTGAGCATTCACTTTTCACAAAATACTGTGCATTGCTAGATAGAGTTGATGTTACCAATGGAGCCAAATAGCCACACTGTAACAAATGTATCATTTTATATTGCTTTGGCATTTGATTTTCTGGTGTTTTAAGTGTACTTTTAAACTTCTTATATAGCTATAAAATTATCTGCATCTTAAGTCAGGCAGAATAACTTCAATAAGCTATTAACACAAAATAAAGATTCCAGTAGTCATCCTTTTCACTACTGAAATCTGTCATCCATCTCCAGCAAGAATGAGCTTCCTAAAACACAAATGTAAGCATGTCATTCCTCTGCTTTAACTCTTTCAAGAGTTTCCCATTCCACTAAACGAGTGCTCCTTTGAAACAGTTGTATCATTTCCCCCAGGGATGAGTGTTTAACCGAAATGCAATTCCTACATACTTACACAGAGGCAAAATTCCCAAGGATGGCGCCTAGAACATGTACTTTTTAATAAGCACCCCCAATACAATACTGTGATTGTATTGTACAGTAAAATCTCTTTGCTCTTGGATACAGAGGGCTATACGCATGACACCTGGTATAATTTACAAAGATCTCATGATGATGTCCCTATCAGCCTTTTGCAGCGTCATTTCCCAACACTAGCCCTGCTCGTTATTAATTGGTTGTCCCTCAGCAACAAATCCACATTTCTTTGACTGCTTCATGATCTGGAGCTGGACCTTGTAAGCATTTCGTATGGACCAGATAATGCTTTTTTAGGCATTATCATTAAAGGATGCTGGAGGACACTGCAAGACACATATGGGGTGGTAAGTGCAAAGAGGTCTTCTCTTCCTTTTTCCAGATCGTTGTTTTCCTAGGTTACTTCTAGGCTTCTATGGTGGCTGCCAAAGGTATGAATGAATGGTGTCTACTCTTCAGTAGGTTTTGCAGATGCTCCAGCAGGTGGCTCCCTGATTACCTGTCATGGCTTATGACACTCCAGCAACCTTCTTTCTCACCCAATGGGCTGCAGCCATACCCTTTTCTATGATGTCTACTTGAGAGACCTCTTTCCCACCTTTGATTTTTTTCCTTTCCTCAGCACAAAAAGGCAGTGGTTAATTCCTACATTTGCTACACTTGTATTACTTAGCATTCTCTTTTAGCTTTTTTAGCAGTTAACCACCATTCACTATTTAATAATTCTTTATATTTTTTGGGGGTCAAATTACTGAAGTGGTTTCTGTCTCCTGATTGGACTCTGATGGATGTATATGCCCACATGGCTTCCCTATGCCACCTTTGCAGAACACTATGAAGCATTCCAAGGGACTTCACATTTTCATGCCACTTTCCCCTCATCTATTCCTGCTTTGCAATTTCTTCAAGAGTCAGATCAAAATCCATCTCGTTAGGGTTGTCTTTCATATCTTCAAAAAATA
>NW_006922054.1:26333-46439 GCF_000298275.1 Orycteropus afer afer | reverse complement strand
AGGGGTCCAAGATTATCTTCTGTGTCTGTGTTAATTGGTTTCCCTTTTCTTTGTTGAAGAGGGTCTGTGCAATCCTTCTGCCTAGTCCGCCATCTTGCCGGAATCAAAAAATAAATTTTTTTCTCTGTGCTCTCACAGTGCCATAGTCACATCTATTTTACAGCATATGCTTCCCACCATGAAAATTGTTTACTAAATTATCTGTTACAGTCTATAGGCTTTGAAAACCAGGCAGCACTGTTCTATCATGTGTGTGTACAAAGTACCCAACACACACTAGATGCCTAAGACAGCATTTGCTACATGAATATATTATTCTCCTTCTTCCTCTTTTTAATTTATATTTTAAATTGGAGATTTTGAGGGTATGTAATTCTAGAGAAGTATTCATATTCTTTAGCTTCATTTGGAATCGAGATTCTTAGGGCTGAATGGGCTTTCTGTCTTTTGTAAATCCATAGAGCAATATGCTTTGTAGATATGGATATTAACCCACTGTAGTGATTTCTGTAACATTGAAAACTTTGCTGTGAGGAATTGGACCAATGCCAGGACACATTTCTCATTGACAATTAAATACCCATCAACTGGTAATGATGACTTCTAGTCAGTTGTGACATAGACCGGACAGAAAGGCTATGATCTAGTTGGGAAAGGTATTTGATCTCATTACACATTTTTGGAGCCATTCATTACCTCAAAATTTTGAATGACTGGAACCCTCAGTGAACAGACAGCTGCAAAATATAGGTGGTTTATTAGAAATGTACACATTCAATGCAAAGTTTATAAATATGCTTTCCATTTGATTTTTTTCATGTATATTTCTGGTGAACAGTAAGATGTTCTCACTTATCAAATATCAAAGTTCCCTTTTTTCAAAAGTAGCAAACTCTTGCATGATGAACACTAGGGTCAAAAAAAGATAGTTGGTAATTGAAAAGCATCAATTCTTCTGCACTCTTCCTTATTCTTTGTCTAGCTCTCACATGCATATGAGACAATTGAAAATATCATGTCTTGGGTCAGGTGCACTTTAACCTTCTAGGTGACATCTTTGATCTTTAACACTTAACAGAGTCTTCTGAAGCAGATTTTCCCAATGTTTGCTTTCTTCACTGGTGTTTCATGGGCTTTGATTGTGAACCCAAGTGAAATGCAATCCTTGACGACTTCAATCCTTTCTCTATTTATCATGATGTTGTTTACTGGTCCAGTTGTGAGGATTTTTGTTTTCATTATGTTGAAGTGTAATCCATACTGAAGATTGTGGTCTTTGAGTTTTCATCGGTAAGGGCTTCTTCACTTTCAACAAGCTGTATCCATACTGAAGACTATAGTCTTCAAATCACCTTCACTTTCAGTATGTGCTTCAAATCACCTTCACTTTCAGCAAGCAAAGTTGTGTTGTCTGCATATCACAGAGTGTTAATGATTCTTCCTCCAATCCTGATGCCTTGTTCATCTTCATATAATCCAGTTTCTCATATTATTTTATCAGAAAGCAGATTGAATAAGTATGGTGAAATGATACAACCTGAAACACATCCTTTCTGGTTTTAAACCTTACAATATCCCCTTGTTCTGTTCAAATGAACATCTCCTGGTCTATGTACAGTTTCGTTATGAGCACAAAAATTCTTTATGATCAACACAGTTGAATGCTTTGCACAGGCAATAAAACACAAGCAAGCATCTCCCTGGTATTCTTTGCTTTCAGCAAAATCCATCTTACATCAGCAATGGTATCTCTCATTTCATGTCCTCTTCTGAATCCAGCTTGAATTTCTGGAAATTTTCTGTCAATATACTGTTGGAACCATTTTTGAATTATCTTCATCAAAATTCGCTTGTGTGTGACATTAATGATATCGTTCACTGTTAACTAATTTTCTCATGCTGTTGAATCACCTTTCTTTGGAGCCAGGCTCAGAGCTGTTAGGAACAACTAAGGGAGGTGAACTTGTCTGTCAGTTTCTTGTCCTTTGGTGATTTACATATTGCCATGAGGCTGGAGGTTATATCACCAGTGTTGCAAAATGCCATCATGGTCACCCATGGTGGACAGGTTTCAGTGGAGCTTCCAGCCTAAGACAGACTCAGAAGAAGGAAGGGACCTGTGAAAACATTATGAATAGCAGTGAAACAGTGTCTGATATATTACTGGAAAACTTTATGAATAGCCCTGAAACCTTGTCCAATATACTGTCAGGTGATGAGTCCATCAGATCAGAAGGCTCTCAAAATATGACTGGGAAAGAGTTTATTCCTCAGAGTAGAGACGACCTTAATGATATGTATGGAGTGAAGCTTTCAGGACCTCCATTGGCTGATATGGCACAACTCAAAATAAGTAGTAACATATGCAAACATCCATTAATAATTAGAAAATGGAATGTATAAAGTATGAATCTAGGAAAATTGGAAGTTGTTAAAAATGAAATGGAACACAAAAATATCAATATTCTAGGCATTAGTGAGCTAAAATGGACTGGTTTTGGCCAGTTTGAATCAGATAACCATATGATCTACTATGCTGGGAATAAGTTGAAGAGGTATGGTGTGGCATTTGTTTTCACAAAGAATGTTTCAATATCTGTCCTGGAGTACAATGCTGTCAGTGATAGGGTCATACCCATATGCATCCAAGGAAGACCAGTTAATATGACTATCATTCAAATCTATGCACCAACCACCAAAGCCAAAGATGAGGAAATTGAAGATTTCTACCAACTTTTGCAGTCTGAAATTGAGTGGACATGCAATCACGATGTATTAATTATCACTGGTGTCTGGAATGTGAAAGTTGGAAACAAACAATAGTCAATGGTAATTGGAAAATATGGCCTTGGTAATAGAAATAATGCTGGAGAGAGTATGATAGAATTTTGCAAGACCAACAAATTATTTTTTGCAAATACTTTATTTGAACAACATAAATGATGACTATACACGTGAGCTTCACCAGATGGAATACACAGGAATCATATTGACTACATCTGTGACAAGAGGCAATGGAGAAGTTCAATATCTTCAGCCAAACAAGGCCAGAAGCTGACTGTGGAACAGATCATCAACTGGTCATATGCAAGTTCAAGTTGAAATTGAACACAATTAAAACGAGTCCGTGAAAACCAATATATGACTTTGATAATATCTCTTCTGAATTTAGAAACCATCTAAAGACTTGATGTATTGGACACCAATGACAGAAAACCAGAGAAATTGTGAGATGACATAAAGAATATCATCCATGAAGAAAGCAAGAGGTCATTAAAAAGACAGGCAAGGAAGAAAAGACCAAAATCTATGTCAGAAGAGACCCTTGAGTGGAGAGTGGTAGAGAATAGTTAAAGCAAATGGAAAAAATGACAAGATAAAAGAGCTGAACAGATTTCAAAGAGTAGATCGTGAAGAAAAAGCCAATTATTATAATGAAATGTGCAGAGACCTGGAGTTAGAAAACCAAAAGGGAAGAACACATTCAGTGTTTCTCCAGCTGAAAGAACAGAGGAAAAAATTTAAGCCTCAAGTTGTAATATTGAAAGATTCTATGGGAAAAATATGGAATGATGCAGGAAACATCAAAATAAGATGGAAGGAATACACAGAGTCACTGTGTCAAAAAGAATTGGTCAGTGTTAGTCCATTTCAGAAGGTGGCATATGACAAAGAACCAATGGTACTGAAGGAAGAAGCCGAAGCCACTGAGATGTTTCAACAAATGGATTCTGGGCTGGTGGCACTCACTTGGCTATGCCAAGAGATTTGGAAGACAGTTACCTGGCCAACTGACTGGAAGAGATCCTTATTTGTACCCATTCAAAAGAAAGGTAATCCCACAGAATGTGGAAATTATCGAACTATATCATTAATATCACATGTAAGTAAAATGTTACTGAAGATAATTCAAAACCAGTTGCAGCAGTATATTGACAGAGAACTTGCAGAAATGCAAGCTTGATATAGAAGAAGAGGTGGAATGAGGGTTATAGCTGATGTCAGATGGATCTTGGCTCAAAGCAAAGAATACCAGAAAGATGTTTACTTATATTTTATTGACTATACAAAAGCATTTGATTGTGTGTATCATAACAAATTATGGATCACATTGAGAAGAATAGGAATTCCAAAACACTTGATTGTATTCATGAGGAACATGCATATAGACCAGGAGGCTGTTGTTTGAACTGAACAAGGGGACACTGCATGGTTTAAAATCAAGAAGAGCGTGTGTCAGGGTTGTATCCTTTGACTATACTTATTCAATTTGTATGCTGAGAAAATAACGCTGGATTATTTGAAGAATGTGGCATCAGGAATGGAGGAAGGCTCATTAACAACCTGTGATATGAAAACAAAAATCCTCACACCTAGTGCAATAAACAATTTCACAATGGATGGAGAAAAGATTGAAATTGTCAAGGAGGTCATATTACTTGGTTCTATAATCAATACCAATGGAAGCAACAGTCAAGGCATCAGACGACATATTGCATTGGGCAAATCTGCTTCAAAAGACCTCTTTCAAGTGATGAAGGGTAAAGATATCTCCTTGAAGACTAAGGTGTGCCTAACCCAAGGCATGATATTTCCAATTGCTTCTTATGCATGTGAGAGCCAGACAATGAATAAGGAAAACCGAAGAAGAGTTGATGATTTTGCTAAAAGGGTCTGCTAAAAGGACTAACAAATATGTCCTGGAAGCAGTGCAGTCAGAATGCTCCTTAGAAGCGAAAATGGCCAGACTTCATCTCACCTGCTTTTGTCATGTTGCCAGAAGGAACCATTCCCTGGGGAAGGATATCGTGCTTAACAACTGGAGGGTCAATAAAGAAAGGGAAGGCCCTCAATGAGATGGCTCAGGTATAACAAGAACCATGAGGCTGGCACAGGACCAGCCAGTGTTTTGTTCTGCTATGCATAGGGTCACCATGAGTTGGAGACGACTCAACAGCACCTAACAACAACAGCAGTACTTCTTTTGCTGACACATCTGAATGAGTATTCCATCAGTGCCTGGACACTTGTTTTTCACCAATTTCTTCAGCTTGGAATTGTCCTTCAATATCATCAATTCTTGACCATATGTTACTTCCTGAAATGGTTGTGTGACCAGTTATTTTTGGTACAGTAACTCTCTGTTTTTCCATCTTCTTTGATGCTTCTTGCATCATTCAATATTTTGCCCATAAAATTCTTCAATATTGCAACTTGAGACTTAAACTTTCTCTTCAGCTCTTTCAGACTGAGAAATGCTGAGTGTATTCTCTCTTGATTTTCTAACTCCTGGTCTTTGCACATTTTATTATAATTCTTGACTTCGTTTCCTCAAGCTGCCCTTTGAAATCTGTTCAACTCTTTAATTTCATCATTTCTTCCATTCTCTTCAGCTACCTACCACTCTCTTCCAGTCTTATTTGATGACCTCTTACTTTCTGCTTGTATAATGTCCTTGATTTCATCCCACAACTCACTTGGTCTCCAGTCATTGGTGCTCAGTGTGTCAAACCTACTCTTGTGAATCCAAGTGAGGTATACTTATGGTAGTAGTTTGCCTGTCATGGATTTGATTTAAAATTCTTCACCTTTAACTTAAACTTTTGTATGAGCAATTAATTGTTCCACAGTCAGTCCCTTGCCTTGTTTTGACATTTGAGATTCTTTATCATCTATTTCCACAAATGTAGTAGAATTGATTCTTGTCTTTCCCATCTGGTGAGATCCACATGCAAGTATGTTGTTGTTGTTGTTGTTATGTGCCGCGGAGTCGGACCTGACTCATAGTGACCCCTCCTTGTTTTTCCGAGATGGTATCAATGTGGAAGTAGATTTCCCAACCTTCCTTCCAAGGAGTGGCTGGTGGGTTTGAACTGCCAGGCTTC
The DNA here is from genome assembly GCF_000298275.1 of Orycteropus afer afer. Classification (NCBI taxonomy): domain Eukaryota; kingdom Metazoa; phylum Chordata; class Mammalia; order Tubulidentata; family Orycteropodidae; genus Orycteropus; species Orycteropus afer. Next base: position 40,554 of record NW_006922054.1, on the reverse strand, counting down.
TGGTTTAGCAGTCAACTGCCTTAAGCACTACATTACCAGAGCTCCTTCCATATGTATAGTCACTGTTTATGTTTTTGAAGAAAGATATTTGTACTGAGTGAGTCATTGGTCTTGCAAAATTCTATCATGCTATCATTAGCATAATTTCTATCACTAAGGTAATATTTTCCAACTACTGATGCTTTTTCTTTGTTTGAAATTTTCACATTCCAATCATATAATTATCAATATATCTTGATTGCATGTTTGATAAATTTCAGAATGAGGAAGTTGGTAAAGATCTTCATTTTTTTCATCTTTGGTCTTAGTGCTTAGTGTGTAAATTTGAATACTAGTACTATTAATTGTCTTCCTTATAAGTGTATGAATATTATCCTATCACTGACAGCATTATACTGTGCTACAGGATAGTTCTTAAAATATGTTTTTGGACATTGAACAAAATGCCATTCCTCTTCAATTTGTCATTCCTGGTATAATAGACTACAAAATGGCCAATACCACTCCATTTTAACTCACTAATGCCTAGGATATCATTATTTATGAATTTCATTTAATTTCTGACAACTTCCAATTTTCCTAGATTCATACTTCAGACCTTCCACATTCTATGATTAATGGATGTTTACAGATGTTACTTCTCATTTTGAGTTATACTACCTCAGCATGTGAAGGTCCCAGAAGCTTTACTCCATCAACATTATTAAGATCAATTCTACTTTGGAGAGTCACCTCTTCCCTAGTCATATTATGAGTGCCTTCCAACATGAAGGCTCATCCTCATACTATACTAAACAATGTTTCTCTGCTATTCATAAGTTTTTTAGTGGCCAATTTCTTCAGAAGTCAACCTTGCCACATCCTTCTTCTTAGTCTGCCTTAGTTTGTCTGTTCCACTGAAACCTGTCCACCATTTATGACCTAGCTGTTACTTAAATTACTAATGGCATAGCTGTCAGTATCACCACAACATGCAAGCCACTACAGTATGACAAACAAGTGGTGATTTCTTCTATGTATGGTTACTAAATTATTATTGGCAAGTGAACAACAGAAAAATAATGTATAGAATCTATATTTAATTGATGTGAAGAAGAGAGAGATATAGAGCTGAAATTGTTAAATTTTAAAACAAATTGTTATATATTAGACATTTTTGAAAAGTGCTCAACACTCTTAAAAAAGAGAAAACTCAAAAACTCTGAGATTCAGGATTCAATAAATATTTATGGTACACCTATGGAGTAGTGCCTAAGGAATTTGACTGCTAACCAGAAGGCTGTTGGTTCAACCCCACCAACCACTCCTCAGAAGGGTGATTGGCAATCTACTTCTGTAGAGATACCGCCTTGGAAACCCAAGGAGGGGTCACTATGAGTCTGGAAACAACTTGATGGCAGTGAGTTTGTTTTTTTGTTTTTGTTTTTGTTTTGTATTATCACCATATATTATATGCCTATTTTGTATATCATTTAGTTTATTTCTTGAAAACTGTGAAGTTAAGAAAAATAATCCTTATTTTATATAGGAGGAAATAAGATTCAAGGAGAAATAAGAAACCATTTATTCAAATTAATAAGACTGTAAAACAACTCTTGAGGAGTAATGTATATAAGATTTGAAAAATTAAATAACAGTTTCTGTAAAAGAAACTCTTGCCTAAAACAAAAACTAGTCTTAAATGGTCTTGGTAAGAATAAGTTTGAAAAATACAGTGCTATAATTTAAAATAAGTTGTCATTGTGTTGATCCCAACTCACGATACCCCTTTGTGTGTTAGAGTTGAACTGTACTCCATAAAGTTGCAATGGTTGATTTTTTTGAAAGTAGATTGCCTATATGAAAATCATGTGTATGCAATTGGAATGGTGCTTGACTTAATTGGTCTATGTTTATCTCTTTCCTCCAGTTCTTCTTGGAGCATCATGAATGGAGCTGAAATATTGCAGTTGTATTTGTATGCTGTAACTTTCTGCAGCACACAGAGTAGTTAAAAGCATTGAGTCAGACATTCATGAGTTAAATTTTTCACTCTGGAACTTATCTCATTGAAATTGTGTGTGATATTTACTCATTCTGTGCTTTGGTTTTATTTTTTATTAAATTAGACTATAAATATCACCTACATTTGAGTTTTGTTGTGTGGATTAGATAATATATTGCTGTAAACATTCATTGCTAGCTCTTAATAGTATATTTTTAAAAAATTAAGGTATTATGACTAATAGTTTAGTCTTTACCAGAAAATTTAGTTGTTCCAACTATGTGTGCATTTAATTATGACAACTTCATCTTACATGATTTTTCGCCATGCTCTTTATTAAAAAAATAAAAATAAAAACACCATTTCTTCTAGTATGTTTTGTGTAGAATTATAAAAGTACTTTGCCTATTCAACAGTAATTTGTTACATAGTTTTAATTGATTAACAAATGAATAGGATGTTAATGCATTTGGATTATTTGCCAGCATTGTTTAATGGCATGAGATAAATCAATTAATAACATGAAATTGCAAATTTTATTGAAAAATGTACTCACATTAGATACTTACAGGCATAACTCTAAACATAGTCATTGTAAAAACAGTTTACAAAATGGTATAGTCATTTCTATTATTATCTGCATATGATAATTTGTAAGTCACTTCAATAGCCACAACATTGAAGCTGTTTTTTCTGTGCTGGAAGTGTTGCAAAGGATAAAGGTTGCAAACATACACAAATCAGGATTATATCTCAATTTGACACATTTGCCTCTCATGTCACCATATATTGAATTTACCTTTCAAAATGTGGAAGAACTAGGTTGTAAAAGGTTGTGAGAGATGTCAAACTGCAGTGTCTAACAGCTCTTATCTTTAGACACGTCATGGTCAGTCATCATTAAAGTTTCCTGATCTTGCCCACAATAGTGTAGAAATTTGAACACAGAGGTTTTTCTGCCAATCATTACATATGGTTCATTGTTCCCTTTCAGAGCAGTCACCATAGCAATGGGACTGAATTCATGAAAAGTATGATGCTCCCTAATATACTTGAAAAAATATGGACTACCAGAAGAAGGAAAACTTCTGTGCTCCATTTAATTTCAGAATTTAGTATTTTATAAAACTACAACAAGCATAACTGTGAAGTGTTTATGTACTAAAACACCAGAAGTTTCCACATACTCAAAAATAACAATTTTTATATTGTTTGGATATACAATACCCAATAGTATAGATATTGGATTTGAACCTTTATTTTACCATTGATTAGCACAATGTCTTTGTTCTCTAGTACTGTTATGACAGAAAATACCACAATTGGATGGCTTTAACAAACAAGCATTTATTTTAATGTTTGTTGCTGTTAGGTCTCATCACAGTGAGTCCAACTCATAGAGACCTTATTTACAACAGAGCAAAACACTACCTGGTTCTATGCCATCCTCACAAATCTTGCTATGCTTGAGCCCACTGTAGCAGTCATTGTGTCAATCCATCTCATTGAGGGTCTTCCTTTTTTTCTCTTACCGTCCACTTTACTAAGCATGATATCTCCAGGGACTGGTCCCTTTTGACAACATGACCAAAATAGGTAAGACAATGTCTCGCTATTCTTGCTTCTAAAGAGCATTCTGACTGGACTTCTTCCAAGACAGAATTGTTCTTTCTTCTGGAAGTCCATGGTATTTTCCATATTCTTCACTAAAACCACAATTTGAAAGCATTAATTTATAGTTTTGGAGGCTAGAAGTCCATATTCAGAGTACTGGTTCTAGAGGCTAGGTGAAGGGCTCTCAACCTTTGGCTCTTCCGCTCTGCCTCTTGTTCTAGGTCCTCTGGAGCTGGAGGTATCTCTTTAACTCGGCGGCTGCTGGCAGCTTGATGAGCCTAAGGTAAAATGGCACAGTCCAAAAATCAGCAGGCAGTATGAGAGACCACTGGTTCAAGTCTAAGAACAGTTTCAGGTTCCTTAGAGATCTCCAAGGGGCTTGATATCTATATCCCCCATCTGTGCTTGTTCATTGGCTTATTTAGCCCTTTTCATATTTTGAAAGAGATCGACTCAAGACATTCCTTTCTCGTTAACACAACAAAGAGAATCCATACCCAAATGATGTCATAACCATAGGCATGAAGGACAGGATTTGCAACATATAACATAATTCAATACATAACAAAGGAATACAGAGACCAAGCATATATGATGTCTGGAACATGCAACACAACACAACTGTCATCAAGTGAGACCTGACTCCCAGAGACCACTCCTTGGGTTTCTGAGGTGGTATCCCTATAGAAGTAGATTTTCCACCCTTCCTTCCAAGGAGTGTCTGGCGGGTTTGAACTGCCTGCCTTCTGGTTAGTGGTTAAACACTTTAGGCACTACGCCACCAGAGCTCCTTTCTGGAACACAGTAGGTACTAATAAAAATTAGTTCCCTCCTGTCCTCTTTGATTTGTTAAGTACTAAGTTCTATATAAATGTCAGGTCTTATTACTATTAGGAACTAAATCAGCATCACCAAATTTACATTTAAGTTGATAGCCACAGGGACCCAAAAGAGTACAATTGACATCTAGTTTTTCAAGTGTTGTTTGCCAAAATGATGCCATGTTGCATATTGATTGTTGAGGACACAACTCTTCCATCTACTCTAATGAAAAAAAGAAAATCCATCACTGTTGAGTAAATTCCAACTCATAAACTTCTTAGAGGACAGAGTAGAACTGCCCCATAGGGTTTCTATGGCTATAAATTATTATGGAAGTATACTGTCACATCTTTCTCCCATGGAGCAGCTGGTGGGTTTTGAACCACCAAACTTTGGATTAGCAGCTAAGCTCTTTAACCTCTTTGCCAACAAAGTTCCTCTTCTTTTCTCTCAAAAAAAAAAAAAAAAACAAACTCACTGCCATTGGTTGATCCTAAACCCCATTGGGTTTAGAAGGATATAAATCTTTACCAAGCAGACTGTTTCATCTTTCTATCACAGAGCAGCTGGTAGGTTTGAACCACTGACCTTTTGGTTAGCAGCCAAATGCTTTTAACACTATACCAACAGAGTGTCTTTTCTCATAGTTAAGCCTTATAGGATTTTATTATACATCAATCTCCCATACATTATTTGGGCATTTGTACTTTCAAAGACTCTTCAAATGCTGATATTTTATGATTCTAAGGTTGTTTCTTTCTCTGTACATTAATTCCATTTATCTTACCTTCAAAATCTAAAGATCTAACAATTCTCCTTATTAAATTAACTAGTATATCATTTCCTTAGCTATTTTCCTTGATTAATACTCCAGTCTTTTTTTTTTTCTTTTTGACTACTCCATCGTGCCCTAAAACATTCACTATCCTACTATTTCATCTCATGCTGATTCTTCCCTTAGTCCTGCTTAGTCCTGCCACTTTTTCCAGCATTTCTCTTTTCTCTGGGGCCTGTTTTCCTATCTCTTGCTTCTCCATTCCTTTGTCTGTCTTAATTTCCATTTCCTAATCCTTCTCCTTTTAACTCTTTAGTATCCTCCCCCCTTTTCCCTTTCCACATCTTTCTGGCTGTGATCCAATCTCCCTTCTTCCAAATCAAAAATGACTATTTTTCACAAGATACAGAGAATACTGATTAAGTGAGATAGGAAATACATTTGTAAAGAACAAGATACTTATGTAATGTGAAATATATCTCTAAAGAAGGAATGTAGCCTTGGGAGTGATTCACGTGGGTAGTTGTAATTTTCTGTTGTGAATATACATGATACATTCAATTTCCAGTACTAACAAGAAAAGTTTTGATGTATGTCCAATAAATGAAAACATGTGTGAGGAGACATTGGAGAAATCATAACCTTGCTAGGAGATAGTACAAAATTAATTCTGCATTTTTAGTGTTTTCAGTTTCTCACATATAATTCCATTGTTATGTCACTCCTGTCACTTGACAACGATGTAAGGTGGCTTACTGATGTTATCTTTCTGTGTTTCATTGTTAGTTGCATGGAATATATTTAGCTGTTCATGCTACTGTCTGTTTTCTGGTGTTCCTGTTGCCTTTCAAGTCTCTATTTTTCTCCTTTCTTCTTTAAGATGAATTTGCAATATTTTTCAAGCTATGAGTTACAACTTGTGAGATTGAAACGTATGACATTGATATCTCTTTTACCCACTGTCAACTTTTAAGATTTTTTTTTCCCTTTTTGGTATTTTTAAAAGCAAAATTTATGTTTGAATGGGTAGAGAGGTAATATTTCCAAGATTTTTTGCCAAATTCTTGTAAAATACTTATCTGACACACACACACACACACACACGTATATATATATATTCTGTGAAATAATCTCAATGACTTATGTTTATACTGAAATGTAACAAATTTCACATTTATAATATTCTTACAGATGGAAATAAACATTATGATATAGGAAAACAAGATATTGTTTCTTCCATTTTCACATGTGATTAGAGCTTCCAGTCATTTTGTGACATTCCAAAATTCATTTGACTAGAAAAGAAACTGAGCCTGGATTAATATTTAAGTTCACAATGTTTATTCTTAATCACTGTTTTTCCACCATAATTTAAAGCTTCTGATATCTATATCTATATCTTAATACATTTAAATAAGAAATCATTCATATTTTCTGCCACTTGACTGTTAACCAGAAGGCTGGTGGTTCAAACCCACCAGCCACTCCTCAGAAGAAAGGTTGGGCAATCTATTTCTGTAGTGATATGCCTCAGAAACCCAAGGAAGGGTCGCTATGAGTTGAGTCTGATTCGATGGCACATAACAGCAACAACAATAACATTTCCCAACAGCTACCATTTTCCATAAGCTTTACTTATTTCTTAAAACTACAATAGACCTACCTATGCTGCTCTTGTGTTTAGTTGTCTCAAGTCAATTTCAACTCTGCACATAATCCCGTATGTGCAGAATTGTATTGCTCTTTCAAATTTTCCAGTCTATGTCTTTTTGGATTCACATGGCACAATGCCTAAGGCGTTTGACCTCTAACCAGAAGATTGGCAATTCAAACCCATCAGCTGCTGTGTGGGAGGAAGATGAGGTAATCTACTTCAGTAAAGATTTGCCACTTCTGGGGTTTGTCATGAGTCAAAATCAACTCAATGGCAGTGATTTTGTTTTTTTGGTTTTGTCTTCCTCCTGTAAACAAAAATTACCAAACTCACCGCTATCAAGTCAGAATGGACTAATAACAACGCCTCCTTAGGTGTCCAAAGTGGTATCACTAAGGAAGTAGATTGCCAATCTTCCTGCCAAGGAGAGTCTTGTGGGTTTGAACTGGCAGCCTTCTGGTTAGCAGTTAAATGCCTTAGGCATTACACCACCAGAGCTCCTACCAGAGCTCTAGATGGATTCAAATCACCAACCTTTGGGCTAGTAGTGGAGCACTTAACCGTTTGTGTCACTTAGGGACCCTTACAATAGACCTATAAGCCAAGTCTAATCATTCCCAATTTATAGATAAGGGAAATGGCATAAGAGAATTTTAATAACATGCCAAAAGTGGAAAAAAAAAAAAAACCTAAATGTAACTAGTTCTTTATTTTAACATATTCTACTTCTGAGTGTACATGATTTCTGTTGCCTTAAAACAAAAAAAATTTCTAAATAAATTCTTTAGTACCACTTTGTTTTAGAGTTGGAAAACATAGTTAATGATTGCTATACAATTTTAAAAAGGATGAAAAAAAAAACCCTACAAATTGCAATAAAACCCCAGCTTAGGTCCTCTCTAAACCCATTTATCTAATATATATGTTTACATCAGGGAGCCCCTGATTATGTCAGTGGCCTGGTTACACATGCAGTGGTCTGCCTCCAAGTGAACACTGAGGCCAACTGCATACTGAGATAGATATCCAGCCATCAACCTCTCATACAGACATCAACTTCACATAGACTACTCAAAATCTAACCTGTAACATTTCATGATATCAACTGTATTAGTTTCCTACTGCTGCATAACAAATCACCACAAACTTAGTGACATAAAACAATGCACATCAAAAACTGGTCAAAGGACGTGAGCAGACACTTCACCAAGAAAATATTCAAATGGGTGATATACATATGAAAAGTGCTCAATGTCATTAGCCATCATAGAACTGCAAGTCACAACCACAATAAGATGCCATTTCACTCTGACAAATACGGCTAAGGCAAAAACAAAATAAAATAAAACAAAAACAACCTAAACAACAGAAAATATCAAGTGTTGAAGGGGATGTGAAGAAGTTGGAACCCTAATCCATTACTGGTGGGAATGCCAAAACATGGAAAACAGTCTGACAGTTCCTTAAAAAACAAGAGGTAGAGCTGCCATATGACCCATCAATTTCATTCTTAGGTGTATACCATAGATGTCTAATAGGAGTGACATAGACAGATATATGCACACCTATGATCATAGTAGCACTATTCACAACAGCAGAAAGATGGAAAAAACCTAAGTGCCTATCAGTAGATGAATGGATAAAAACAACGTGATACATATATACAATGGACTCAGTTATAAAGAAAAATGAATCCCCAAAATATCTTAGAGCATAGATAAACCTGGAGGACATTATGTTGAATGAAACAAGTCAATCAGAACAACAAATATTCTATTAACTTACTTTTATATAAATACAAGTGTAGGCATACACATGGAAAATAAAGATCATTGGTGGTGAATAAGAATGGAGGGGGGAATCTCTCTATAGATGGTCAAACCAAAACCAAACCCATTGCTGTTGAGTTGATTCCAATTCATAGTGACCCTCTAGGGCAGAATAGAACTGCCCCATAAAGTTTCCAAGGCTTGAATCTTTAGAGAAACAGACTGTCACATCTTTCTCCCATGGAGCAGCTAGTAGGTTCAAACGGCTGACCTTTTGGTTAATAGCTAAGCATTTTCCACTATGCCCCTGGGCTGCTCCCTCTGGATAGTGGACATTTGTTATTTTTGAAGATGGGAACGGTAACACCAAACATGGATGTAGTGTGCAAAGCTTGGCCAAGATAAATAATTTTAAGTAAGAAGTACACAAGAAAAAAGTACGTTTTTAGTAAATGCTATGATATATGCAATTGTGCAACAATATCAAAATCAATAAAAAAATTGTGTGGTTACATGTGTATTTTGCTTGTATACATGTGTATAAGTATGTATATGTGTGCGTGCAATATACACATATATGACTGTGTATATATATATATATATATATTTTGTTTGTTTCTTATGTGCTGTCGAGTCGGCCCCAACTCATAGCGACCCCTCCTTGGGTTTCCGAGGCAGTATCACTACAGAAGTAGGATTGCCTGACCTTCCTTCCGAGGAGTGGCTGGTGGGTTTGAACCACCAGCCGTCTGGTTAGCAGGCAAGTGTCTTAGCCACTATGCTACCAGAGCTCCTAATTTGCAAAATATGATTCATAAAGTTAATGTTGTATGTCCAAGGTAAGTAGTGTCCAGGGTCTTAAAAGCTTGTCAGCAGACATCTAAGCTACAACTATCAGTCTATACTTCTGCAGAGTAAAAGTGAAATAAGGAAAACAAAGACTAAGAGAAGAAACTAGTCTATGGGACTAATTGTTGTTGTTGTTGTTATATGTCATGGAGTCAGGCCTAACTCATAGCGACCCCTCCTTGGGTTTCCGAGGCAGTATCATTATGGAAATAGATTGTCCCATCTTCCTTCCAAGGAGTGGCTGGTGGGATTGAACCACCAGCCTTCTGGTTAGGAATCACAACCTCATTTACCCTGAGATCAGAAAAAACAGATAGTACTCTGCTACCACTGTAGACCATTCTGATCAGGGCCACAACAGATGGACCTTGGTAGAATAAGGTGAAAAATATGTAACAAAACATAAAATTCCTAAAATATACAATTGAAAAAGCAGAGAGACTTACTGGACCAGTTGAGGCTGGTGGATACCCTGAGACAATTGTCCAAAGGTGCTTTCTAAATTTTGAACTAAACTAGTTTCTGAGGTCACTTTTAGCTAAATAACCAACTGACTCATAAAATAAAGAATGTCACCTGGGAATAATATGTTTCTCTTAAAAAATCATCTATAGGAGAACAAACAATTACTTTTTTAAAAAGATGAGAATGTGAGGGACAGAGAAACTAGATTAATGTAAAGAGAGCAATCAGAATGGGACTATTGAGGATATTCATGCATTATGAAGAATGTAAACAATGTCAATAAGCAATTTGTGTAGGAATTGTCAACTGGGAAACTAAACTGCTGTGTAAACATAATAAAATATTGTTTATAAAAGCACATATAGGAGTTCTGGTAAGATGGTGTAATAGGTAGACAGACTGCATAGACCTTGTTCAACAATTAAAAAGGGAACCAATTAACACAAATACAGAAGATAATCCTTGAGCCCTGAGCTTTAAAGGGAAGACTATAGAAGTGGACTAAACTCTAACCAGTAGAAGAACTTGCATGAAAACATCAAAAAAGGAGACAAATGGGGCTGTGGTCTGTCAGTGATCCTGATAGCAGAGACAGCTTGGATATCACCAAATGGTGTTAAGACCTAAGAATTAACCTAAAAATTGGCTCTGCTAGCCAGAGGCTTCAAGGAGGACTGCACTGGTGGTTGGTGAATAAAATGGGAAGCAGTGAAGAGGAAGGCAGGCTGAGCTGTGGATTTTTGGCTGTCTGGATGGTGCAGCCATTTTGAATGTTTACAAGTGTTTCAACTACTTTGTATATTTAAAACAACAGCATTATCCCAGATTCCAGGGACTTAAGAATAGGTGCTGCTTGCGGGAAACCACAAGGACATTGTGGACGCCAATGACTGGAAAGTTAAGAGAGATCTAAATACAACAATGTGACAATGTCTTGGAGACAACAGACTATCACAGTCCACACAAAGTAGGAAGATAGTGGTAGAAACAAGGGAGTAGGATACAGAGCCAGAACACATCCTTGAGGAAGAAGCAGCATTGGAACTCCTTGATAAAGAATTCAAAAGACTATATTTAGTTATCTTCAAAGATTGAGAGACAAATCAAGGAAAACACTGACAAAATTAAGGAAAATGCAGAAAAAAAAAACCTAGAAAAATTTTAGAAGAAAATACAAGAACAAAATGAGAAAATAACTGAAAAGTTAGAAATAATAAAAAGTCTACAGATAGAAATCCAGAAGATTAATGTGAAATTTTCAGAAATAGATAAGATAACACATTGAAAGGGCAAAGGAGTGATATCCAATCAGTGGAAGACAGAATTAATGAGATTGAAGACAAATAGCTGAATACTTCTTTGGAAAGGGATCAGTCAGAAAAAAAGGTCAAAACAAAATGAAGATAGACTAAGGTTCATGTGGAACACCATCAAAAGGAATAACTTATATGTAATCAGAATTCCAGAACAAGAAGAGAAAAAGAAAACCACTGAGAAAATTGTCCAAGATTTGTTGGAAGAGAAATTCTCTGATATGATGAAAGATGAGAATACATCCATTAAGGAAGCCCAACAAACCCGAAACAGGATAGACCCCCAAATCATCAAACTCATCAAAACCAAAGACAAAGAAAGAATCCTAAAAGCAGCATGGGAAAAACAAGAAGTTACTTACAAAATACAACCAATAATAATAAGCTCTGATTTCTCAGCAGAAACCATGAAAGTGAGAAGGCAATGGAATGGTTTATATAAAACACTGAAAGAGAAAAATTTCCAACCAAGAATTATATACCCAGCAAAATTGTCCCTCAAATATAATGGTGAAATTGGGAGATTTCCAGATAAGAATAAATTAAGGAATTTTTTAAAAACCAGACCAACCTTGCAGGAGATACTAAAGGGAGTCCTTTGAACAGAGAATGAATAATAACAAATAATAAATAATCTTTAATACATAAGATGACATAACCCAGAAACCAACACAGCTGTGGACATATGCAAAGTGAAATAAGCATACAAGATTTTAAACAAGAAACCAGAGACATCAATTGGCATATTAGGACAACTATAAACCAAAAAGAAGGGAAAAATAGTGTAGTTACAGAAATTCTAAATGGTGAGGAAGTCAAGAGAGTTTCAAGATAGACTGGATTCTTCTAAAATCAGATAGAAAATTATAAATCACAGGGTAACCTCAAAGAAAAATTAGAAACCTTCACATCACAATAAAACAGAAGAAAAGAACAAATATTTAGCAAATACTAAAACAATAGCAACAAAGGACAGGATAATACGATGCATAAACATAATGATCTCAGCACAGAAAATTATATAGAACAAAGAAACCAGGAACACCATGAAAAAGCATATAACAAAATGACAGCAACCAATTCATACTTGTCCATAATTACACTCAATGTTAATGGATTAAGTGGACCACTCAAGAGTTGGAGACTTTCAGACTGGATAAGACAACATAACCCATCAATATGCTGTCTACAAGAGACACACCTTAGAGAAAAAGACAAAAATAAACTAAAAATCAAAGGTTGGAAAAAGATGTATCAAGCAAATGGCAACTAAAAAGAGGAGGAGTGGCAATATTTATTTCTGATCAAATTAACTTTAAGACAAAAACTACCATACAAGACAAGGAAGAACATTATATAATGATTAAAAGATCAATTGATCAAGAAGGTATAAAGATAATAAATATCTATGTACCCAATGAAAGAGTCCCAAAATACATAGAACAGACTTTAAAAGAGTTTAAAAGGTAAATGGATGACTCCACACTCATAGTGTGCAACTTTAATACACCACTTTCAATGAAAGATAGAACAACTGGAAAGAAACTCAACAAAGATGCAGAAGAGCTAAACAATACAATCCACCAACTTGACTTTATAGACATCTACAGAGCACTTCACCCAACAGCAGCACAATATACATTCTTTTCCAGTGCACATGGAACTTTCTCCATGATAGACCATATGTTACCATAAAGCAAGCCTTAATAAATTTAAAAACATTGAAATACTGCAAAGCATCTTCTCAGATCAAAATGCTATCAAATTAGAAATCAACAATAGGAAGATCAAGGAAAAAAGAGCACACATAGGGAAACTGAACAACACCCTCTTTAAAAAATGACTGGGTAATAGAATAAATAAAAAATGAAATTAAAAAAGAATTCCTTGAATCAAAGACAATGAAAACAAAATATACCAAAATCATTGGGACATAGTAAATTCAGTGATCAGAGGTCAATTTATAAGAGTAAATGCACAAATCAAAAAGGAGAAAGAGCCAAAATCAACACTTTAATTCCATATCTCCAATAAACTAACAATTAGAAAAAGAATAGCAAGAAAAGCCTACAGTCACAAGAAGAAAGGGAATGAAAAAGATTCGAGCAGAAATCGATGAAACAGAAAATAGAAAGACAATAGAAAAAAATCAACAAGACTAGAAGTTGGTTTTTTTTGAAAAGATTAATAAAATTGACAAACACTGGCAAATTTAACAAAGGAAAAGAGGGAGAGAACACAAATAACATGAATAAGAAATGAAATGGACAACATCACAACAGAACCAACTGAAATAAAAAGAATAATATCAAGATACTATGAAGAACTGTACTCCAACAAATTTGAAAATCTGGAAGAAATGGACAGATTTCTAGAAAACACACCACTTATTTAAACTAACACAGACTGATGCAGAAAAGTTGAACAGATCCAAAAAAAGAAATTGAACAAGTCATAAAAAAATTACCAACAATAAAAGGCCTGGCCCAGACAATTTCAATGGAGAGTTCTACCAAACTTTCAGAGAAGAGTTGACACCAATCGTACTCAAACTATTCCAAAACATACAAAAGGATGTGATTCCCCCTAATTCATTCTATGAAGCCAGCATAACCTTGATACCAAAACAAGACAGAGATCTCACTCAAAAAGAAAACTACGGACAAATATCTCTCATGAATATACATGCAAAAATCATCAACAAACCCAAGCCAATAGACTCCAACAACATATAAAAAAAGAAAAAATTCATTATGACCAACTGGGATTCATATCAGGTATGCATGGATAGTTCAACATTAGAAAATCTATCAATGTCATCCACTGCATAAATAAAACAAAGGAAAAGAACCACATGATCATATCAATTGATGCAGAAAAGATATTTGATAAAATTCAACACACATTCCTGATCAAAACTCTCAGCACAATAGGAATAGAAGGGACATTCCTCAACATAATAAAGGGTATATATGC
>NW_006922054.1:18932-24886 GCF_000298275.1 Orycteropus afer afer | reverse complement strand
GACCCCTCCTTGGGTTTCCGAGGCAGTATCACTACGGAAGTAGGATTGCCCAACCTTCCTTCTGAGGAGTGTCTGGTGGGTTTGAACCACCAGCAGTCTGGTTAGAAGGCAAGTGTCTTAGCCACTATGCTACCAGAGCTCTCAGTGGCAAATTTAGGGGTCCTAATATATGTTATAAATAGTCTATCAAGCATAACACAAAATGCACAAATAGCAGTAGATAAACTAGATGAATGGGACCTTCTAAAAAGCACATAAAATTTTATGTGCTTCCAAAGACTTTTCCAACACAATCAAAAGTGAACCCACAGATTGGGAAGAAATATTTGGCAATGACATATCTGACAATGTACTTATCTCTAGAATTTATAGAAAACTCCAATTCCTCAACAACAAGACAAAATGGGCAGAAGACATGAATAGACACTTCACCAAAGAGGACATTCAGGCGGCCAACAAACATATGCAGACATGCTCACGATCAGTAGCCATTAGAGAGAAGCAAATCAAAACAACAAGATACCATCTTGCACCAGCACTAATAGCAAAGTTCAATGAGACAGAAAATAACAAATGCTGGTGAGGATGCAGAGAGACTCTCATACACTGCTGGTGGGACTATCAAGTGGTACAACCATGGTGGAAAGCAGTATGGTGATTCTTTAAAAAGTTGGAATTAGAAATACCATTTGACCCAGCCATTCTGTTACTAGGTATATATCCTAAAAAAGTGAGAGCCATGACGGGAACAGACATATGCACGTTCATAGCAGCACTATTTACAATAGCAAAAAGATAGAAACAACCTAGGTGCCCATCGACTGAAGAATAGATAACTAACTTTGGTACATACACACAATAGAATACTATGTAACCCTAAAGAATAATGTAGAATCTGCAAAACACTGCATAATGTGGATGAACTTGGAGGATATTATGGTGAGTGAAATAAATCAATCACAGAAGGACAAATATTGTATTAGTCTGTTATTGTAAAAAGTCAAGGAACGGTTTCTATATGGAAGAAAATTTTCTTTATTGGTTACCAGGGATGGTAGGGGAGTGGAGGGAACACTGTTAGATAGAGACAAGTATTGATTTGGGTGAAGAGAAGGGCAATGTACTAAATGTCAGTGATCGACATGGGGGCATTGAGGAAGAGGAAGACATAGAGTGGTACATGGGAAGTACAGACAACAAAGATGAACCCTTTTGCACGTACTGTACTGCATTGTCAGTGAAGGCAAATATTGATCTATGGATTGATAGATGGGTGGACAGGCTGAACTATTAGGTATGTCTGTGCAGGGTAGTTGTGGCCATAACCATGTATAGGGTTGGTAGACAATATTTCTACAAGTGTATTGCTATGTTCAGTAAGAATTCCCAGGTATATAGTAGAACTGACAAGGAACAAGTTTGTAGTCACTTCTTGGCCACAGCCAGCTATCCAGAGTGAGCGAGTAATTGGACCTCTGGGCTGGGGATCATAGTCACATAGGACATCAAGCTCAATTCGTATAACAAACTACACAAAACATTGTTCCACATCCTACTTTGGTGAGTAATGACTGGGATGTTAAAAGCTTGGAAGTGCCCATCTAGATGCAATGATGGGTCTCTCCTTGTCCAGAGCAAAGATGAATGAAGAAAACCACAGATGCATGGACATAATTCGTCCAAACGACTGGTATACCATGAGATCCTCAGCCTATATGACAATGAGACCAGTAGAACTAGATGGTACTTGGCTACCACTGTCAACCACTCAGAGGAGGATCTATGTAGTAGATCCTGGATAGAGTAGGAGAATAATGTGGAGCGAAACTCAAAATTATTAAAAAAAAAAAAAGGTACTAGGTTTGCTGGTCTTATAGGGCCTGGTGAAACTACTGAGACTATGGCCCCTAGTGGCCCTTCAGGTCTGGAATTGAACTCACTCTGTGGTTTCCAGCCAAACAAAAGACAGGTATATTAGGTGAACATTTACATTAGGTAGATACACTCATTTTAGAGAGCAATTGTGGAAGAATAGAAGGGTTGTGTATGTATAGGGAGAAAGCTCAGGGGGCAGGAGTGCATGGAAGAAAGGATACAGGGAAGAGGTAACTGTGGGAAGGAAGTGTGAGGGGAGATGTTGCATTGTGGTAAATTGTAGTCAATAACATAGGCCACAGCGTATGTGAGCTGCTGTATGCAAAGTTATTTTGGTATATAAATTTTACCCAAATCACAATTAAAAAAAAATAATAATCAAATGACATATTGCATAGGGAAAAGCTGCTTTAAAAGTTCTTTTTTAAAAAAAACACACATATACATTTATTTTCTCATAGTTTTTGTGGGTCAGGAGTTTAAGCATGGCTAATTTGAGTCCTTTGCTCCGGAGCTCAACTAGCTGCAATCACCATGCCAGCTGTATTGTGCTTCTTTTTGAGCTTGAGGTCGTCCTCCAAGCCCCAATGGTTGTCAGAATTCAGTTTCTTTTAGCTAGAGTACTAGGAGCCTCCTTTTCTTTCTGGCTCTCAACAAGGCTAACCCCATTTCCTTGCCACATGGACCTCTCATTTATTCTCTCACGATGTAACAGCTTACTTCAGGCCCAACAGGAGAACCTCTTCCTCTGGCTGGCTAAGAAAAGTTCTTATATAATGTAACACAATCATGGCAGTGGCTATACACCTTTGCATATAACATAACCTAATGAAGGAAATACCTGGCCTATCACTTTTTCCATATTTTATTGGCTAGAAGTAAGCCACAGATTCCACTCCAACTCAAGGACAGGGAATTAGGAACAAGCATAACTCATTGGATGCCATCTTAGAGTTCTCTTTACCATACCAACTTATCAGGTAGAATTCCCAAGGGGAACATAGAAGTGCCACCTTCTCTACTCGCTTAAGCCGTTTGGTACTAACTGACCACAGAAAATCTGACACCAGGTACTGGGTTCATAAAAAAGTACTGAGGAGAATCAAGTTTTGTCCTAGTCCATCTAAGACAATGGATATGTTTTCACTCTCAATTGTCTGTTGAAAATTGTATTTTGTCATTGTCTTTTGCTGTCTCTCTTCTACGTGCAATCTAATGCATTTCTAGCTTTGTCAATAATGGAAAAAAGGAATATTTAGTATCAATTAAGTTCTCTATATTTTTTTCAACAAAAATACAAAAGTACATCAATTGTAGAAGAATTTAAAATCTTATCTATCAACATTTTTTTTTTCTATTTGAATACAACAAACAAGAGTGCAGGTGGGTGTTATAATGTTCTTAAATAATATTTTAAGTGTTTTGTTTTCTAAAAGTATTATACAATACCTAGTATCATCTATTCTCAAAATTGTAGTATTTCTAAAAAATACAGTTTTCTAATTGGTTAGTATATTAAATTGCAAAACTTCAATCTTTGAAAATTCTTGAGTCAGGGTCTGAGATTTACTAAAAGTGAAACAAAGTGTCACAAAAGAAGTCTTATTTATAGCTCAGTACCTTCCATTGGCTGAGGGTATGAGTGAACACAATACTGATGATAATTTATTGGATAACAGTAAGATTTTACAACTGCAGCATTTAAATCAATCATGTAACAGAGAGGATCTTTTCTGTTCTTATTCATTCAAAGGCATTTGCTCGAGTTGTATCTTTACTTTCTCATGACAGAGAAAACATTAGACATGATTAGCTGCAGGTATCTGTGCTTCATGATATCCAAGCAGAGTCCTTTTATATTTCATCTTATAATTGTATTTGCAACTTAATGTTTGAAGTGTCAGTCTTTTAAAATTAGCTCATCTTGTTATGATTTAGAGCTTTGATGTGACTGAAAGGCTTCAATTGCAATGCAGAGTCACATCTGAGAGTAAACTGCATAGACAAAGAGACTTACAAGACTAGTAAATCAAATACTCTGAGCTGTCTATGTGGATTATGAGATACTATTTGCATAACTTTGAAGTATTTATACTGATGAAATTACAATAATTAAAATCATTGCTGTGTCAATTGCTAGATGCCACAAGGCATAGCAATTACTAGCATGCAAATCAGACTTTGTGTAAGCATTTTAAAGAATAATTACCTTATTTGATTCAGATGTGCCTGAAAGGCATTAAGAATCATTTGAGGTACTTTGCCTTTAACAATTTTAAGGCTCATAGATAATGTTGTTGTTATTATCAATTATTTACTTTTGTATATCACTTTTCCTTATTTTGTTTGAAACTAAATGCCACAGATAAAATAAAAACACACAACTTTGCTGTAACTAGGAACAACCTGCCCTCAGCAAACATTTTTTCTTTCTAATGGGCTTGACCCTGCTTTGTCGTCAGTTTCATGTTAAATAGCTAATGTATACCTAATGTCTACATTCACACAATTTACAGTCAGGGTTGTGAATTGTAGGAAGATGTCAGAATAAGAAATCAAGAAATAGGAGATGGCAAAATATCCTCTCAAATACATTCATCTCAGGGTATATGTTTGTTGTTCTTAGTTGCCTTTGATTAAAATCTGACTCGTGGCCATCCATGTGTGCAGAATAGAACTGCTTCATAGGGTTTTCAAGGCTGTCATCTTTCAGAAACATTGCCAGAAACGTTTTCTGAGGTGCCTCTGGGTGTGTTCGAAACACTAAAACTTTGTCTAGTAGTTGAGAGCTTCATCATTTGCAACACCTGGAAGAGACTTCCTAGGCTATGTATAGGTGGTCATTTGAGCTACCTTAGAATTTTAGTCTTAAATTTGAAAACATTTTACTTTCTAAGTTTAACACCAAACTTTATATAACACATGATATCAGAGCTGACATCATGCTAGAATATGTAATAATTTACAAAGCATGGAGTATTTCCCTCAAGTAAATCAAAACATCAAACCCACTGCCATCAAGTAGATTCTAACTGATAGTGACCCCCAGTGGGTTTCCAATACGATATTTAGGCTTGTTCATTACAGTTATTTCTTAAACAGAATGGTAAGTCCTAATATTGTTTTGATCTATAAAGAAAGTAAGTGAAATAAAATTTTTTTTTCCCTTAACATGCATAACGCATAGTAATTGGATTATAAATGACTGGATTAAGGTAAAGGAGATCTGGTGGCACAGTGGTTAAAGCAATGGGCCACTAACCAAAAGGTCTGCTGTTTGAACTCACCAGCTGCTCTGTGGGAGATAAGGATATCTGTTTCTGTAGAGATTTACAGCCTTGGAAATCCTATGGACCAGTTCTACTCTGTCCTATAGGACCACTATGAGTCAAATCAACTCAATGGCAGTAAGTCTGGCTTTGGATCAAAGTAGTAATTTTTATGAGAACTATTGCCAAGACTGTTTTCTTTCTTGGGTTTGATGGATTTCTCATGTCTCGGATTAAACAGTTTTTCTAAATAGTTTGTATGTTAATTCTATTGAAAATTAAGTGTGTGTTTATGATCAAAGCTTTGCTATTTTGATATAACTTAGTTTGATTGGTAGTATGAAAGCTTCTGAAAATACAGATTTTGTATTTTAATTAGTTTAAAAGTTAACCTAAAATTCAAATTTCAGTGTCTATGGGTACAAATCAGCCCTCTTTTTTGGATGGCTTATGGTTATGGTGCTTATTTCCCATATTACAAAAGTCGTGTTATTGCTGTTAGGTGCCAGGTCAGCTCTGATTCATAGTGACCATATGTGCAAGTGAATGAAACACTGTCCAGTCATGTGCCATGCTCACAGTCCTTGGTATACTTGAGCCCATTGTTGCAGCCACTGGGTTAATCCATTTCATTGAGGGTCTTCCCCTTTTTCACTGACCCTCCACTTTACCAAGCATGATATCCTTCTCCAGGGAATGGTCCCTTCTGACAACATGAGCAGAGTAGTTGAGACGAAGTCTGGCCATTCTCCCTTTCAAGGAGCATTCTGGCTGCACTTCTTCCAGGACAGATAAGTATGTTCTTATTTA
>NW_006922054.1:0-4857 GCF_000298275.1 Orycteropus afer afer | reverse complement strand
ATACCAAAAGTGTTCTTCCCTTTTTGTGTTTCTAACTCCAGGTCTTTGCACATGTCATTACAATACTTTACTTTGCCTTCTAGAGCTGTCCTTTGAAATCTTCTGTTGAACTATTTTATCTTGTCATTTCTTCCAGTTGCTTTAGCTACTCTCCATTCAAAAACAAGTTTCAGAGTCTCTTGACATCCTTTTTTGTCTTGTCTTCATTTTTTCTCTTTTCAATGACTGTTTGCTTTCTTCATGTATGATGTTCTTGGTGTCATCCCATAATTTGTCTGGTTTTTGGTCACTGGTGTTTAATGCATCAAATCTGTTATTTAGATGGTCTCTAAATTCAAGAGGAATATAACCAAGGTCATATTTTGGCTCTCATGGATTTCTTTTAATTGTCTTCAGCTTCAACTTGAACTTGCATATGAGCACTTAATGCTCTGTACCACATTCAGCTCCTGGCCTTGTTTTGGCTGATAATATTGAACTTCTCCATTGCCTCTTTCCACAGATGTAGTCTATCTGATTCCTGTGTATTCCATCTGGTGATATCTATGTGTACAACCCCTGCTTATATTGTTGAAAAAAGTATTTTCAATTATTAAATAATTGTTCTTGCAAAATCTATCAAGGTGTGTTAGGCTGGGTTCTCTAGAGAAGCAAATCCAGTACAGATTATAGAGAGAGAGAGAAAGAGAAATTTATCTTAGGAAAACGGTTCACACACTTATAGAATCTGGCAAATCCAAGTTCTTGGATCAAATGTCAACCTGGAGGCTTTTCCCAACTCACATAGCTGCAGGGGCTGACGAGCTCAAGGTTGGCAGGCAGTATACTTGCTGTTGACTCCAACAAATGACGAATCCAAGATCTCCAGGCCAAATGGTGGATTGTTCGCTCATGGACAGTTGGACAGTTGTAGGCAGCACAACAGGATCCTAATCCACAGAAGAGTGTCTCTTTTGCCCAAAATGTCAATAAATACATTGGAAACAGACCACATCCCTAGGGAAACTCCCTTTCAACAGATTGGCTACTCAAAACATATACATCTGATCTCATCATGAGAATAACCCACATCACAACTGCTTAAAGCACTCAGAATTTTGTTCCAGCCAAGTTGACAAACAACTCCAACTATCACACAGGGGATCTCAGACATCATTTCTTTCACCAAGGCCATATTTTTCAATTACTAATAATTCTTCACTTTTCAACTTTCACATTCCAATCACCAGTAATAGTCAATACACCTTGATTGCATTTTTGGTCAATATCAGACTGCAAATGTTGGTAAAAATCTTCAGTTTCTTCATCTTTGGCTTTAGTGGTTGGTGTGTAAATTTGAATAATAGTATTATTAACTCATCTTCCTTGTAGGCATATGGATATCATCCAATCACTGACAGCATTGTATTTCAGGGTAGATCTTGAAAAAAATCTTTATGATGATGAATACCATTCCATTCCTTTTCAATTTGTCATTCCTGTCATGGTAGATCATATGATTGTCTGATTCAAAATGGTCAAAAAATGGTCCATTTCAGCTCACTAATACCTAGGATATTGATCCTTATGTGTTCCATTTCATTTTTGTCAACTTCCAATTTTCCTACATTCATACTTCTTACATACCATGTTCCAATGATTAATGGATGTTTGCACCTGTTACCTTCCATTTTGAGTCATGCTCCATCAGTAAATGGAGGTCCCGAAAGCTTTACTCAACCCATGTCATTAAGGTCCACTCTATTTTGAAAAGGCAGATTTTGCCCAGTCGTATTCTGAGTGCCTTCTGACTTATGGGGCTCATATTCTGGCACTATATCAGACAATGTTTCAGTGCTATTCATAAAGTTGTCCACCAATATATCAAACAGTGTTTTATTGCTTTTCTTGAGGTTGTAGTTGGACAATTCCTTAAGAAATGGATAAACCCTTCCTTATTCCCCTAAAAGACATATATGGCTGAAAATTATGGCATTCAACCAGAATGTATTTTAAATATTAATTTTTAATGCTTTAAAAAATTAATAACAAGTGAATTTGATAACTTCACTTGAAAAAATATTTTCTATAAAGATAATAAAGAGAGATACACAGAAGCTAACTAAAACCAAAACCAAATTCACTGCCGTGGAGTCCGATCTAACTCATAGCGAGCCCTCCTTGGGTTTCCAAGGCTGTATCACTATGGAAGTAGATTACCCCATCTTCCTTCCAAGGACTGGCTGGTGGGCTTAGGTCACCAGCCTTCTGGTTAGCAGTCAAATGCCCTAGGCACTATGCTACCAGAGCTCCTACACTGAAGCTAATAAATCAATAATTATTATGTAAGAACCATGTCTCTCTTTTCTAGGTCTACTTATATCTGTACAGTTGATGTGCGCTCTCTTTTGTAAGATAGCATATGTTCCCTTTGTCAATAAAAGCTCCTGGAAAAAATATTTTGGAATTATCT
The DNA here is from genome assembly GCF_000298275.1 of Orycteropus afer afer. Taxonomy (NCBI): domain Eukaryota; kingdom Metazoa; phylum Chordata; class Mammalia; order Tubulidentata; family Orycteropodidae; genus Orycteropus; species Orycteropus afer. The sequence continues at coordinate 2,405 of NW_006922054.1, read as the reverse complement.
AGGGCATATTTTAGGCCATCATTAAATATTTGTTGACTAGTTGACTGATGATATCTACATAAGAAGAAACCACATTCACTAGGACACATATTTTTTGGAAACATTAAGGAAAGTAAGTTTCTTCATGCAGCAAAAAGTTCCAATTACCATATTTTGCAAAAGACAAAGAACCTGGTTTTTTTCATTCCAGGTTTTGATGCCATTGCTAGTGGAATAGCTGACTTCGAATACTATCATAATCTTTTACAAGAAAAAGTGTTGAAATCTGGAAAAAAAAAAAGCAAAGAAGTTCTTATGAAAAATAAAGCTTGTGACAAATTCTTGAGTCTGCAAACACTGGGAATTGAAAGGATTTATAGCTTTTTCATCTCAATATATATTTTAACATTCTGGGTTTTTTTCTGGCTTCTCCTGTGAGTGACTGTGGGTATTCTAGTTGACTCTTCCCATGTATTTTATAAAGTAATTTTATTATTTCAAATAAAGCTTTCAATAGATATGTTCCTTCCAATTCTTTTCTATCTTACAAAGATCCATAGAAAATAAAGTTGCACTGATCACTCTTAATTACATTGGTTTACAGCAACATTTTATGGGGCTTCCTAGTTAAAGGGCCTGTTACAGCCCATAGTAAAGTAAAAAGGTCCTTTTGTTCCCCATGGCAAAATAAATTGATTGTTAATATGTACACTCTGGCAGAAAGTTGGGCAACATGAATACTTTTAGCATTACAATGCATTTGAATAATAGTGCCATTACTGTCAGTTTTCTCTTTAATATGAGATATATGTGCTTTTAACCACAATGGATCACAGTTTTCTAAAACACATACAGTCAAAAACAACCTTTTTTTTTTTTTTTTTGAAGTAATTTCTTGAACTTTCTGTAGAAATCTTGGTCAAAAGTTACCACTAACTGATTTACACATTTATTTTGTCTTCATATGCTAACAGAGAAGCAAATGGTATGATAGACTACCTGTATACAGATTATTTTATTTCATTTTTTGCATAGTTTACATTCAAAACATATGCTTATAGTATATGCTATAGGATTGCAGGCTTATATTTATGCTAATGTTAATGACTACATGAATGCACTATGCTACAGAGCCATAAACATACAGTAAAATAAAGATCTTACATGATCTAGAGCAATGTGTCAAAACAAACGAAATTTCAGCATTCCCTGGAGAACATTTTGAAGATGGAGTTTCATACTTTTCCCCAGAGCTCCAGAATCAGAATCTCAGGGAAGTCAGCCCTAGGAACCTGCTTTACAAATACATTCTGGGGAAATGCTGTTGCACTGCCAAATTGGTGATCATGCAGGTTTCAACTTGCTTAGAAATAATCCTGGGAGTATAGATGTATCTCAGAGATCACAGAATAGGTGCGAAATCAGAGGGATTAAAGCTCAGTTGACATGAAACTTAAAGAAGCTTGGAATGTCAAGAAAAGCTTCTTGCAAAGAGTAACAGGTAGAATTGCCTGAGGAATCAGGACTAATTATTAACTTAAGTAATGAAGGTTATATCAGAAATCAAATTAGTAAATTGAAGATAAATATCATTTTAGACAATAATATTCTAAATAATTTTCAGTTTGATTAATTAAATATAAAAAGTCAGGCCTATGAGTAAATGTTGCTGCTAGTGGCCACCATGTCAGCCCCAACTCATGGTGACCCAGGTGTAATAGAGTAGAATTGGTCCATAGGCTGTTCTCGGCTGCAATCTTTATGGAAGCAGATTGCCAGTCTTCTCTTTACTGGAGCTGCTGGGTGGGTTTGAACGGCTAAACTTTCAGTTAGCAGCTGATCACAAAGCCCTTGGATCATGCAAGCACCTCACTGTTGAATAAATAGAATATTTAAAACCAGGATGAAGAGAAAAATATTCCAAGTTGCAAGTAAATGGAAGAAATCAGAATAAACATGCATTTTATTACAGATGATTATTATTTCATGAGCGAAAAGAAGTAATTTTATGAAAGAACAACCCAGCAAATATGTATGCAGATAATAACACTGTGTATAAAGAGTTCAAACAAATAAAATATATGTCTTTGTAAAAGAAATGTGGAAAAAGATATCACAAATATAAAGAAATACTTAAAATTTAAAAATGTTCACTGGTACTAATATTTGGAGATATAAAATGGACAGTTTCTGAGTTCTAAATTATATCCTCTAAATCATAAAATACCACACAGTTAGAATATGGTAAAAGTTGAATTTGAACACTTTGTAAGAGATTCTATTAATGATTCAAATTTTTGAAATATATAAAAACATTAATAAATTTTCACCTACATATTATATTCTTCTCATGTATTTTCCCCAATCCAAAATATTAGAAAAATAACTTATGTTTAGAGGTGTTATTAAAATTTTAAGTATAAACA
>NW_006922053.1:2273017-2274592 GCF_000298275.1 Orycteropus afer afer | reverse complement strand
GTCCCAGATTAGATTATTAGGAGCTCCATTAAACCGTGGCTGTTGCTATGTGCCATCATGTCCACTCTGGTTCATGGCAACCCTAAGTCCAAGAGAACAAAACACTGCCCAGTCCTGCACTATCCTCACAATCATTGCTATGTTTGTGCCCATTGTTCCAGCTATTGCATCAATCCAAAACATCAAGAGTCTTCCTCTATTTTGCTGGAACTGTACTTTACCAAGCCCAACATGCTCCAGGGAATGGTCACCCCAAATAACTTATCCAAAGTCTGTGAGAGGAAGTCTTACCTTCTCTGCCTCTGAGGAGCATTCGGTATGCACTTCTTCCAAAAAAGATTTGTTTGGCCTTCTGGCAGTCCATGGTATGTTCAGTAGTCTTTGCCAATAGTACAGATCAAAGGTATCAGTTCTTTGGTCTTCTATTTCATTGTCCAACTTTTGCATGCATACGAGGCCACTGAAAATACCATATGTTGAGTCAGGTACATGTTAGTCTTTGAAGTAACGTCGTTGCTTTTTAACACTTTTAAGGGTCTCTTACAGCATATTTTCCCAATGCAGTACTGTAATGCAGAGCTGCCTAGACACCAGGACACGGAGTTGTTTGAGAGAAGCAGTTTATTAGCATTCCCGGGCGAGGTTGTCTTGCCCTAACATCAAGGCCAGAGAAGTCGCACCCCCGGGCAGGGGGCATAGATTTTTATAGACACAGAGAGGACCTAATTGGGGACTCCAAGGAAATGACAGGGTCCTCTAAGGAAATGGCAGGGTCCAATTAGCTGTTGGCATGGGTCTGCACTTAATTAGCATGAGGGGGCTTCACAGGAGGAGGTTTGTCACTGCATGGGACTTTCCAGCCTAGGCAGGTTCTGTCACTTCAGTTGTCTTATCAGGCTGTCTCATCAGGGCCTGAAACCCGGAGTAAGCTGCCAACTGACATATTGGGGCTTGGTTTTGCTTTGGCCTAATATTCCAACCTCTTTTAATGGATAAAGGGCGATGTGATCCTCTTAGCTTCTTCCTGCTGAATGGGGTCAGAGAGGGGGAGAGGGGTTTCATAGGTTGGAGCCTGAGAAGCCGGGGTCCTCAGTTGGCAACTTGGTGTAAGGGTGTAGGAGAAGTTGATTCACTGCGACCTGAGATATTTCTTCGAGTCGGCTTCAGAGAAACTTGAGGAGGCAAGGGGCAAAGAGAACAAGGAGAGGTATTAGTACAAGCAGTCCAATAAGGGGTAATAGCCAGGCAGTCAGTGGCAATTGGAGCCATCCAAACAGTGAAGTTTCTGCATTGTGTCAGTTGCGTAGTTCCTCTTTTAGTCGAGTTAATATGTTAATATTTGTTCCACTTGTCCAGATTCATTAATATAATAACAACGTTCTTCTCCCAGGAAGATGCAAGTTCCACCTTCTGCTGCAGTTAGGAGGTCTAGGGCTCTTCGGTTCTGCAAAGAAACTTGGGCTAAAGAGGTTAGTTGTCACTGGAGGGAGGCTAAGGAGTCTGCAGTGGTTTTGAGTGCAATTTCAAAAGAGACTTGGAAGTCCTGAGCTGATATTATGGTGTGGCTCAAGGCTC
>NW_006922053.1:2267517-2270493 GCF_000298275.1 Orycteropus afer afer | reverse complement strand
TGCTGTAAGGAATGCATACTTGGAATCCGTGTAACTATTAGCCATCCGTCCCTTTGCTAAGTGTGAGGGCGACTAGTTTGGCTTTCTGAAATGAGGTGCCTTCCGGGAGGGTGTGGGCTTCTACAATGTCAATCAGGGTGACAACAGCATATGCTGCCCTACGTCGTCCGTGGGAGACTATGACCGACCTACCATCAACAAAGAATGTTATGTCTGGGTGAGTTAAGGGCTGGTCCAATAAGGAGTTAGGAGAAGTAGGTAAGGTGTCTAGGATTTCTGTGCAAGAGTGGGAGTGCGGTGGGTCATGGGTTGGTAGCAGTGTGGCTGGGTTGAGGGGTGGAGATTGGGCTAAATGAACATCAGGATTCTCAATAAAGGTATGGTGGAAGAGTTGGAGGCGAGATGGGGATAAGAGGGAAAGGGAACGGTGGGATAAAAGGTCTTTTATTCTGTGTGAGGAAAATACATGAAGAGGGCGGCAGAGGGTTAGTTTGAATGCTTCCTGTAGAAGAACTGCCACTGCCGCTAGTGCTCCTAAGCAGGGGTGCCAACCTCGTATTGTGCGATCTAAAAGTTTGGATAGGTAGGCCACTGGGGAGGGAAGGGACCATGAGGTTGGCTAAGAACTCCCAGAGCCATCCCCTGGTGCTCGTCGGTGAATAAAGAAAGAGGTTTGGTAGGATTGGGGAGATGAAGAGGTGGAGATTGTAAAAGGTGATTTTTCAGGGTGGTGAAGGAGGCCTTAATGAGTTGTGGTGATTGAAGGGGACCAATGGGTGTGTCCTTGTCTGCATCTTGGAGGGGCTTAGCCAGAACGGAAAATTTAGGGATCCAATGTCTAAAGAACCCAACTAGTCCAAGGAATTATAGGATTTGGTCAGCAGAGGTAGGGGGTAGTAGGTCTCGTATTACTTGCTTTCTATCCAGGGTGAGTTCCCGGTTGGTGGGTGTTAGTTTAAGGCCAAGGTAAATGACAGAGGGAGTAGATAACTGGACTTTAGAGGGTGAAACCCAGTACCCCTTTTTTGCTAGGAAGTTTAAAACAGTGGCAGTGTGTGTAGTCGATTGTTCTAAGGAGGGGCTACATAGGAGAAGGTCATCGACATATTGTAAGAGAACAGATGGGGACAGGTTGCAGTCTAGTAGGTCTCTGGCCAGTGCCTGTCCGAAGTGAGTTGGACTATCCCTGAATCATTGTGGGAGCACTGTCCATGTGAGCTGGGAGAAGGTGTGAGTGTCAGGATCTTCCCAAGTGAAGGCAAAAAGGTTGTAACACCCTGGGATCTAAGGGGATTGTGAAAAAAGCATCCTTGATATCTAAAACAGAAAAATGAGTGGTTGTAAGGGGAATATTGGAGAGTAAGGTATAGGGGTTAGGGACAATGGGATGCAGGGGAACTATGGCATTGTTAATAAGACAAAGGTCTTGGGCTAGTCGGTAGGACCCGTTAGGTTTCTTTACTGATAAAATATGGGTATTGCATGGGGATTGGGTGGGGATTAAGATTCCTTTAGATAGGAAGCGCTGTATAAGAGGTTTCAGGCCGAGTCGGTGTGTGCGTGAGATGGGAAATTGGGGTTTGGATAGAAACTGTGTGGGATCCTTTAAATTCACCATAACGGGGGTGATGAGAGGCGATGGATGGGGCAGAAGTATCCCACACGCATGGATCAACAAGGTTAGGAGACATGGGGAAAGCTGGTGCTTGCAGGGAGGTAGCAATTAGTGATAGCAGGAGAGAGGCAGAGTGATCCTGAGCCCAGGTGAGAGTGGTTTTAATTTTTGTGAGGAAATCTCGCCCTAAAAGGGGGGTAGGGCAGGTTGGTATAATAAGAAATGAGTGTGAAAGAATTTTGTTATCTACTAAACAGGTGAGGGAGCCTGTCATGGGGGGGTTTGAGGGTTGCCCGTTAATTCCCATAACAGAGACTGAGGAAGGGAAACATGGTCCCGAGAAGGAGGAAAGTACAGAATAGGTAGCCCCCGTATCAATCAAAAAGGAGATTGACTTACCCACTACCTTGATAGTGACCCTGGGCTCCGCGAGAGTGATCGGGGTTGTTGAGTCCAGGCTCCTTCAGTCGTCAGTGGCCAGGCCGAAGACTGTCAACAGCAGGTTAGTGGATGGGGAGGATGGCCCTCCGTGCTTTGACAGAAAGGGACAGTCACTCTTCCAATGTCCATTTAAACCACACGCTGGACATGGGCTGGGGGCGGTCGGCATCCAGCCGGTCGGGGCTGAGGGCAGGATCTGGCCCAGTGCCCTTCTTTACCGCACTTGAAGCAGGATCGGGGAGCCGCCGAGGAAGGAGGTCTTCTGTCACTATGTGCTGGCCTCAGGGCCGCTAGCAAGGCATTGGCCTGCAAGGCGGCCTTCTGGCGAGTCCTGGCTTCCCTATCTGCCTCCGCTTTCTCCTCCCGGGTATTAAAGACTTTAAAGGCCATATTTACTAAGTCTCTGATGGGAGTTTGGGGTCCCTCTCCAGCTCTCTTTAGTTTCTTTCTAATGTCAGGAGCTGATTGGGTTATGGAATTAGTGGCTAGGACTGTGGCCTCAGCCAGGGAGGAGGGGTCTAGATGGGTAAATTGGGTAAGGGCCTCAGTTAATAGGTTTAGGAAGGTGGCTGGGTTCTCATCCGGAAGTTGGGTAATCTCCTGGAGTTTGTTAAAATTAACTGCTTTATAAGAGACAGCTTGTAGGCCTGCCAGGAGGCATTGGAGCATTTTATCTCTGCAGGCTCTCCCAGTCTGTCCGGACTGTGTGTCAGGCTGGTACTCCCAGCCTGGGTTTTGCACCGGAACAGCGTCCTCTCCGACAGGCATGGAGTTATCTGTTAGGTGGGTTTGGTCAGCATGTTCTCAGACAGCACTAAGGACTCTTATCTTTTTCCTCTGGGAGGAGGGTAGAGGAGAGGATGACATCTATGTCATGCCAAGTTAAATCATAGGTCTGAGAGAGGTATCAGAACTCTTTG
>NW_006922053.1:2265915-2267087 GCF_000298275.1 Orycteropus afer afer | reverse complement strand
AGGACGTTAAAGTCAAAAGTCCCATGTTCTGGCCAGTGAGAGCCATTGTTCCAGTGTGTACCAGGGCCATGCCGTGGTGGAGTAAAAGATGAGGCATTTGGGACGGATGTCCTGGTCTAGTAGCAAGGGCTTAAGGTTAGCTAATAAACACCCCAGAGGGGTTGTTGGATCAATTTTGGAATTTTGATTGCCCATTGGTTCTGAGTTTTTTGGGTAGGATTCCTGGAACCCTATGCCAGTGGGACAGTTTTACACAGGTGGACATCTCCACCTGACGTTAGACAGTCAAACGAGGAATGACCCTCCGAGGAATGATCTTCAAGGAAGATAGGATGTCAGGCGTCCCGAGCAACCAAACTCCCAGACTGTGAGGAGTTTCTGATGTGGTACCACGATTTTTCTGGGGTTCCTGGAACCCTGTGCCAATGATGCCGAAAACTCCAGAAAACTCAGACCTTTGGGTAAGTCAACTTTCCAAAAATAATCACACAGGAGATATAACAAGAGGAAAATAGTCACACTGGAAACACGTCCCAAGGACCAGTCAAATGCCTAGTTGTCCATTCCCCTCTCGGGGATTTGAGTGAGTCTTTGGCTAAGGTGTCTCCATATAAACCCCAGAGCAGAGGGCAGAGCTACATTGTTATGCCGATCCGACTTCACACAGAAATCAACTAGAGCCCACCCAGACTCTAGCAACTGAATTCCCCAAAAGTAATCACACTGGAGACATGTCCTGAGGACCACTCAGATGCCCGGTTGTCCGCTTCCCTCTCAGAGATGTGAGTGAGTCTTTGGCTAAGGTGTCTCTGTATAAACCCCGGAGTGGAGGGCAGAGCCACACAGTTACGCCAATCCAACTTCACACAGAAATCAACTGAGGGCCCACTCAGGCTCCGTGACCTAGATCTTCGAGCATCACAGAAACATTCACACAACCTCTCAGTCAGACACAGATTACAACGAAACCAGTTCAAACCATCTGGTAGTAGGCACTGGTTCATCGCCCAGAGCCAAAAAATTAAAATGGCCCACAGGATGGAGGACAACAGAATACAAAATGAATGTCCTCTGGTGGGCATTGAGTAAAGGGTATGATGTGACTTACTGGTGGTGGATGCAGGGGGCCCGAATTCCCTGGTCCGGAGGGAAGAGGGAGACGGGGGCTATAC
>NW_006922053.1:2261931-2263175 GCF_000298275.1 Orycteropus afer afer | reverse complement strand
TCCTATTTTGCGAGCCTTTTAGCCTAAACAGACTATTCCTAAAGTTGCGCGGTAACGTACCAAACAGTGTTTCTTTGCTATTCATAAGGTTTTCCTTCCTCTCCGGGAGCAAGGTAAGCACGGGCGGGCTGGTGCTTACTCACTAATCTGCACTGAACACTTTCACTTGTTACCCTTCCCGAGAGGGACCGGGTCTCCGGGAGCAAGGTAAGCACGTGCGGGCTCGTGCTTACTCACTGATCTGCACTGAACACATTCCCTTGTTACCCTCCCGAGAGGGATCGGGTCTCCGGGAGCAAGGTAAGCACGGGTGGGCTTGTGCTTACTCACTAATCTGCACTGAACACTTTCCCTTGTTACCCTTCCCGAGAGGGACCGGGTCTCCGGGAGCAAGGTAAGCACGTGCGGGCTCGTGCTTACTGATCTGCACCGAACACATTCCCTGTTACCCTCCCGAGAGGGATCGGGTCTCCGGGAGCAAGGTAAGCACGGGCGGGCTTGTGCTTGCTCACTGATCTGCACTGAACACTTTTCCTTGTTACCCTCCCAAGAGGGACCGAGTCTCCGGCAGCAAGGTAAGCATGGGCGTAGCACAGAGTAGCAGGCCGGAAGAGCAGGAGAAAGGGGTAAAACCCAGGAAGCCAAAGAGAAGAGCAATCAGCCAAAGGGATTAGGTGAGGAGGGGAAACTCAGGGACGCCCAAAGAAGCAGGCCAGAAGAGCAGGAGAAAGGGGATTAAAAGACAGGAAGCCAGACAGAGGAACAGTCAGCCACAGGGACTATACAGGGATAGTATTCAAGATTAGGATGTGCTTTTTAAATAATACAATCAAACTAGTCCTACTGGTTTTCAGAACAGTATAGTTCTGTGGATACAGATCAAGCTTATGTGATCCAAAATGAAGCTGAATTTTTAACTTAACAAGTATACAGGTAAATGTCACTCTGGTATTCTTTGCTTTCAGCCAAGATCCATCTGACATCAGCCGTGATACCTCTCATTCTACATCCTCACCTTTATCTGACTTGAATTTCTGGCAGTTCCCTGTCTATGTACTACTGTAACTATTTTTTAATTATTTTTAGCAAAACTTTGCTTGCATGTGATATCATCAATGATATCATCTTTACCTTTTAAAGCAATTTTTAAAGTAATTGTGAGAATCCAGTAAGAATACAAGTGACAAGGTTGAGCGGGGCCTGGCACATTGGCAGCACTCACTAAGTGTCTGACCCTGGGTTCT
>NW_006922053.1:2259596-2260771 GCF_000298275.1 Orycteropus afer afer | reverse complement strand
ATATATCCCCGAGGTAGGACAGTGAAAGTGTGTTGTTAGCCTTGCCAGCTGATGGCAAACTGCTTTCTATGGGTTTAATCTGATAAATCTACTTTGTTGTTGTTATGTGCTGTTGAGTTGGAACTGAATCATAGCGACCCCTCGTTGGGTTTCCAAGGTGGTATCACTACGGAAGTAGATTGCCCAACCTTCCTTCCGAGGAGTGGACGGTGGTTTGAACCACCAGCCTTCTGGTTAGCAGTCAAATGCCTTAGGCACTACTCTACCAGAGCGCCTAAATCTACTTTAACATTCCAATTTCCCTAAGCCTTTGGATACCTTTTTCTATAGTATACCAAAGCAAGTCTGGTACTTCAAGTTGACTTAGTGTAAGCCATCACATAATACATGCTTTAGTAAACCTAACAAATAAACTATTACATCATTTCCTAACTTCTTGAGCTGAAACATTGAATGACGAATATGTGCTTAGTGGGCCTAATCAATAAACTCAGACTGATCCAATTTTGTTCCTTGCACCATTACCCCACACCCTTAATAACCATTCCTACACATATTTTCCAGGTTTCTGCTTATACATATTGGAAAAATCAAGGAGTTCTTTGAAGGGTGGTGTTCTGGTTCCTGAGTCCCACTTTGTACTTCACCTTTTGAGGTTGACTGGAACTTGAGTCTGTTTATAGGGCTAGAAGCAACAATGAGTGGTGGGGGTTCCTGGGAACATTCAGCAATGTCTTGTAAGGGACCTGCCCCAGACAGTGCACCAGGCCCCATCTCAAGTGGTATCTTCCAGACAGTGACTCAGCAGGCATAGCTGGGTTAGTCTCATCATATGGGAGTGAGATGACTAGTTGTTCTAGCAGGAGTGATTCAGCAGAATTTAGGGGCTCAATGTCCCCAGTTTCTTGATTATCTACCCATTATGTCCCCATCCCAAATTTCAGGATCCCATTGCTTCCCAATCAATGCCCTCACTTTAACTCCATCACCATTCAAGGCTGGCAAATCAATTGGCATTGTAATTCAGCCCCTCTTATGATAAGACTCTGGGTTTGGTTTTCAGCAATACCAGCTGTTACTACAAGAAATAAGGCTTTCTTTCAGGGCACAAGTGGAAACATTGAGGTCTCTTATGTGGCACTTGAACTGTAACTCCTAAACCCTGAGCTCATTGT
>NW_006922053.1:2258357-2259236 GCF_000298275.1 Orycteropus afer afer | reverse complement strand
GTACTCCTCATTATGACAAAATGGCAGAAAAGTATCACTTCTCATCAATACTTGATCTGTTATTGTTGGTGCTATTTTGTGTATGTATATTGCCACCTTACACCACAGATTAGCAGTGCCCTCTACGAATGGAGGCACAGTCATCAGCACCTTTTCAACTAATGAAACTTGAGAACCAATTTGGAAAATTCATTCTTATGTTTTTGTTTCTCTAGAACCACCCTCAGTACCAAATGTCTTAGGCTGGGTTTTTTAGAGAAGGAAAACTAATAGGGGAGGGGGCTATATATATAGATAGAGAAATTTATCTCAAAGAAATGACTCAGTTATGAACCCAGGAAGTCCCATGTCTGTGGGTCACCTGTCAACCTGGAAGCTGCTTCTTATTAATGAACCTGCAGGGGCTGATGAACCCAAGATCGGCAGGCAATACAGCAAGCCACTCACTTCACGGCTGATGAACCCAGGATCGGCAGGCAATACAGCAAGCCACTCACTTCGCGGCTGATGGACCCAGGATTGGCAGATGAAATGAGAGGCTGTTGGTTTGCAAGCTGCAAAGGCAACAATCCCAAGATTGGCGTGCAGTATGGCAGGCCCCTGGTTCAAGTCCAGATGATGAAGGTCCAGATGCAGGATCCCAAGCAAAAACCCAGAGATCTTTCTTAGAGCTTTGCCATATACCCACACCCCAAGGAAGCAGGCCACACCCCAAAGGAAACTCCCTTTCAACTGATCACTCACAGCAGATCTCTTCAGGGAGGTGATTGCATTATATCAGATTTCATCATGGGTGACAATTACATCATAACTGTTAATTAAAATCCTGGCCCAGGCAAGTGGACACACAAACATAACTATCACTTTGTTATCTACTGT
>NW_006922053.1:2256601-2257107 GCF_000298275.1 Orycteropus afer afer | reverse complement strand
TGTCAACTTGGCACCTGTACAGATCTTCATTGGGTGGCTCTAATCTCCTAGTCTCTGAGTGGCAGCCTCACTCCCTTGGCCTATTCCTCTACCTCTTGGGCATGGTAGCCCTTTCCCCTCTCTCTTGGGCAGCAGCTGTGGCTCTATCCCACTGGTCCACATGAACGAGCAACCCCACACTCCAGAACCAAGTTGGTGAAGGCCTAACTCTTTGAAACTTGGGGGGCTATGGTAGTTCCACCCCCAGCTCTGAGACCATGACCCTACCCTTTGAGATTGAGGCAGCTTTGCTTCCTGTTTCTTTGGTCTCTCCGTTTCTACCAATTAATCCCAAAAGCAATCCACTCCGCCAGAAATCTTTCTGCCCCAAAAGCACTCAGGTTTCTTCCTCTGGGCAAGCCAACCAGCTACTCCATTTCATGCCAATCTCTTTTACCAATTAATGCCCGAAGGCAACCCACTCCACCAGGATGCCTGTGCAATGGCATCCAACTTTCTCCTCTGTG
>NW_006922053.1:2223555-2230881 GCF_000298275.1 Orycteropus afer afer | reverse complement strand
AGACCTCTCGTATCACCCCCACCTGGGTCCCTGTGTCTGACTGTTCCTCTGTCTGGCTTCCTGGCTTTTAATCCCCTTTCTCCTGCTCTTCTGGCCTGCTGCTTTGGGCATCCCTGAGTTGTCCCTGGGGCTGACTGGGGCAATGCGATGGTATATATAAAACCCTGAAAGAGAAAACCTTCGAACCAAGAATTATATACCTGGCAAAATTATCCTTCAAATATTATAGTGAAATTAGGACATTTCCAGATAAACAGAAATTAAAGGTATTTTTTAAAACCATATCAACCTTACAAGAGATGCTAAAGGGAATCCTTTGAACAGAGAACCAACAACAGGAAATAATAACCAACCATTCACACACATGATAACATAACCCAGAAACCAACACAGTTATGCAAGTTTCCAAACTAAATAAACCTACAAGATTGTAAACAGGGAACCAGAGACATCAACTGGCAAATGAGGACAACTACAAACCAAAAAAAAAAGAGGAAAAACTGTATCATTACAGAACTTCTAAATGGTGAGGAAATCAAAACAATTGCAAGATGGAACGGACTGTTCTAAACTTGGTAAGAAAATTATAAATCACAGGGTAATCTCTAAGAAAAATGATAAACCTTCACATCAAAATAAAAAACAGGACATGCACAAATATTTGTTGATGTTAGGTGCCATCAAGTCAGCTCCTACTCATAGCAACCCCATGTACAACAGAATGAAACCTGCCTGGTCCCATACCAGCCTCACAATCCCTGCTCTACCTGAGCCCATTGTTGCACCCACTATGCCAATCCATCCCCTTGAAGGCCTTCTACTTTTCATTGACCCTCCACTTTATCAAGCATGATATCCTTCTCCAGGGAATGGTCTCTTCTGACAATATGACCAAACTAGGTCACAGTCTGGCCATTCTCACTTCCAAGGAGCATTCCAGGTGCACTTGTTCTGGGACAGATTTGTTCATTCTTCTGGAAGTCCATAATACCTTCAGCATTCTTCACCAACACCACAACTCAAAAGCATCAACTCTTCTTCAGTCTACCTTATTCATTGTTCAGCTCTCACATGCATATGAGGTGCTTGAAAATACCATGGTGTGGGTTAAGCGCACCTTAGTCTTCAAGGAGACATTTTTGCTTTTCAGCACTCCAAAGAGATCTTTTGCAGCAGATTTGCCCTGTGTGATACTTCGTCTGATGTGTTGACTGCTGCTTCCATTAGTGTTGACTGTGGGACCAAGTAATATGAAATCATTGACAACTTCAATCTTGTCTCCATTCATCGTGATGTTCCTTATTGGTCCAGTGGCAAGGATTTTCATTTTCTTTACGTTGAGATGTAATCTGTACTGCAGAGTGTAGTCTTTTATCTTCATCAGCAAGTGCTCCAAGTCATCCTCACTTTCAGCAAGCAAAGCTGTGTTGTCTGAATATCGCAGGTTGTTGGTGAGTCTTCCTGCAATCCTGATGCCACACTCTTCTTCATACAGTCCAGCTTCTTGGATTATTTGCTCAGCATACAGATTAAATAGGTACGGTGAAAGGATACAACCCTGGTGCACTCCCTTCCTGATTTTAAACCATGCCGTATCCCTTTGTTCTGTTCAAATGACAGCCTCCTTGTCTATGTACAGGTTCCTTCTGAGTACAATCAAGTGTTCTGGAATTCCCATTCTTCTCCATGTTATCCATAATTTGTTATGATCCATACAATCAAATGCTTTTGCATAGTCAATAAAACACAAGTAAACATCTTTCTGGTATTCTCTGCTTTGAGCCAAGATCCATCAGACATCAGCAACGATACCCCTTGTTCCACGTCCTCTTCAAAAGCCAGCATGCATTTCTGGAAGTTCCGTCAATATACTGCTTCAATTTTTTAATTATCTTCAGCAAGATTTTACTTGCATGTGATATTAATGATATTGTTTGATAATTTCAACATTCTGTGGGATCACCTTTCTTTGGAATGGGTACAAATATGGATCTCTTCCAGTCAGTTGGCCAGGTAGCTGTCTTCCAAATTTCCTGGCATAGCCAAGTGAGTGTCTCCAGGGCAGCATCCATTTGTTGAAACATCTTAATGGGTATTCCATTGATTCCTAGAGCCTTGTTCTTTGCCACTTCCTTCAGTGCAGCTTCACCTTCTTCCTTCAATACCATTGGTTCTTGATCATATACCACCTCCTGAAATGGAAGAACATCGACCAGTTCTTTTTGGTACGGTGACTCTGTATATTCCTTCCAACTTCTTTTGATGTTTCTGGCATCATTCAACGTTTTGCCCATAGTATCTTTCAATATGGCAACTCGAGGCTTGAATTTTTCTTCAGTCCTTTCAGCTTGAGAAATGCTGAGCATGTCCTACCCTTTTGGTTTTCTAACTCCATGTCTTTGCACATTTTATTATAGCAATTGATTTTGTCTGCTCGAGCTGCTCTTTTAAATCTTCTGTTCAGCTCTTTAATCTTGTCATTTCTTCCATTTGCTTTAGCTACTCTCCGTTCAAGGACAAGTTTCAGAGTCTCTTCTGACATCCATTTTGGTCTTCTCTTCCTCTCCTGTCATTTTAGTGACCTTTTGCTTTCTTCATGGATGATGTTCTTGATGTCATCCCATAATTTCTCTGGTTTTTAATCATTTATATTCAGTGCATCAAATCTATTCTTTAGGTAGTCTCTAAATTCAGGAGGGATATAATCGAGGTCATATTTTGGCTCTGGTGTACTTGTTTTAGTTGTCTTAAGCTTCAACTTGAACTTGCATAGAAACAGTTGATGGTCTGTTCCACAGTCAGCTCCTGGCCTTGTTTTGGCTGAAGATATTGAGCTTTGCCATTGCCTCTTTCCACAGATGTAGTCTATCCGATTCCTGTGTACACCATATGGTGAATTCCACGTGTATAGCTGCCGTTTATGTTGTTGAAAAAAGGTATTTGCAATAAACAAGTCGTTGGTTCTACAAAATTCCTTCATGTGATCTCCAGCATTATTTTTATACCAAGGCCATACTTTCTGACTCCCAGTGATTCTTCTTTGTTTCCAACTTTTGCATTCCAGTCAGCAGTATTAATAGTCAACACATCTTGGTTGCATGTTTGGTCAATTTCAGACTGCAGAAGTTGGTAAAAATCTTCAGTTTCCTCATCTTTGGCTTTGGTGGTTGGTGCATAAATTTGAATAATAGTAGTATTGACTGGTCTTCTTTGTAGGCATATGGCTATTATCCTATCACTGACAGCATTGTACTTCAGGACAGATCTTGAATCATTGTTTGTAACGATAAATACCACACCATTACTCTTCAATTTGTTATTGTTGGCATAGTAGATCGTATGGTTGTCTGATTTAAAATGGTCCAGACCAGTCCATTGCAGCTCACTAATGCCTAGGATATCGATCTTTATGCATTCTAGTTCTTTTTGGACAACTTCAAATTTTCCTAGAATCATACTTTGTACATTCCATGTTCCTATTATTAATGGATGTCTGCAGCTGTTTCTTCTCATTTTGTGTTGTGCCACCATCAGCAAATGGAAATCCTGAAAGCTTTACTCCATCCATGTTGTACTGGTTACCTGGTGCCAGTCTGACAGGAATATACCACAAATGGGTTGGCTTGAACAAACAGGAGTTTATTTTCTCACAGTTTGGAGGTTTGAAGTCCAAGTTCAAAGTGCCAGGCTCTAGGGGCTGGGTGAAAGCCCCTCAACCTTGGGATCCAGCTCTGCCTCCACTCCTGGCCCACTGGAGCTAGAGGCATTTCTTCACTCAGACAGCTGCTGGATGCTGAGGCTGCCAAGCCCAAGGTTGACAAGTAAAAAGGCACAGTCCTGATGTTACCAAACTACACGGCAGGCCATTAACCAAGTCCATTGTAAGTCCCCAGGTCGGCAGAGCACAGCAGGCTGCTGAACAATGACATGGCTACATTCAGGGTCCAGGTGTGCCATAAGCTAGAGACTATTCCCAAAGCTGCTTCTTATATACAGGAAGCAGACCACATACCCAAAGGCAGCTTCTCAGCTGCTCATAGTAGATTCCACCATGGAGTTGATTACCAGTTGTTCTGGTTCCCTAGTACCATTCTGACAAGAATATACCACAAATGGGATGGCCTTAACAAACAGGAGTTTATTCTCTTAAAGTTCAGGAGGTTAGAAGTCCAAGGTAAAAGTGCCAGGCTCTAGGGGCTGGGTGAAAGCCCCTCAACCTTGGGGTTCAGCTCTGCCTCCTGCTCCCGGCCCACTGGAGCAAGAGGCTTTTCTTCACTCAGACAGCTGCTGGCTGCTGAGGCTGACAAGCCCAAGGTTGACAAGTCAAAAGGCACAGTCCTGATGTTACCAAACCACATGGCAGGCCGTTAACTTAAGTCCACTGGAAGTCCCAAGGTCGGCAGAGCATGGCAGGCTGCTGGATAATGACACAGTCTACATGCAGGGTCCAAGCATGCCATAGGCTAGAGACCATTCCTGTAAGGTCGCAGTAAGGAGAAGAGGACACACAAAAGTGGGGTTAAAGAGAAGTTTTTATTCTGCGCTCCCAAGAGAGGTTTACGGGTCCCTGAGAGGGGCCCGGGCGAGGTTCACGGGTCCCTGAGAAGGGCCAGAGAAGTTGCGCTGCCTGTGTGAAAGAAAGGGTTTTTTATAGTGATTTTCTTCCTGGGTATTTCATTAACAAAGTGGGCAGGAAATAGTTGGGGGTTTTGGTGAGTAAGAGCCAGGTGCTGGGGTCTTTTGCAAGCAAGGGCTACATACTGGGGCTTGGTATGGGCTCGGCCAGGTGTCTCCTTGCTTGACCAGTTCTTATAATTTGCTCTGGCTTAATCATTCATTCGCCTGGCCAGCCATGTTTCTGCCTAACATTCCAGCCTTTTTTTAATGATAGAGGGCGAAGTTATCATTCTGGCTGCCTCCTGCTGAACAGGGTCGAAGTGGGGGTTAAAGGCTGGTGTTAGTGGGAATTGGGTTGGTTGGTAGGCGAGTGTACGGGTGTAGAAGTAGTTGGTTAACAGTAACTCTGGACATTTCTTTGAGCCAGTTTTGGAAGAATCTAAGGAGGCAAGGGGCGAAAAGAAAAAAGAGAGACTTATTAGTACAAGAGG
This sequence comes from Orycteropus afer afer, assembly GCF_000298275.1. Taxonomy (NCBI): domain Eukaryota; kingdom Metazoa; phylum Chordata; class Mammalia; order Tubulidentata; family Orycteropodidae; genus Orycteropus; species Orycteropus afer. The sequence goes on along the minus strand of NW_006922053.1, from coordinate 2,225,773 downwards.
TCCTATAAGGGGTAATAACCAGGCTGTTAGTGGTGATTGGAGCCATTCAAATGGTGAGGTTCCCGTTCGATGTCTATTACATAGTTCCTCACTCAGTCGAGTCAATGCATTGATGTTTTGTTCCACCAGACTGGATTCGTTGATATAATAACAGCATTCTTCTTTAAGAAAGAGGCAGGTTCCAACATTTTCTGCTGTTAAGAGGTCTAGGGCTCTTTGATTCTGTAAAGTAAAACTTGGGCTAAAGAGGTTAGTTGTCATTGGAGGGAAGCCAGACTTCCAGACGGGTTTGGGAATCTTGGGCTGATATTATACTACAACTCAAGGCTCCACCTGCTATTCCTGTTGTTGTAAAAGCAGAGGTTAAACTGAGGTCCACCATGATAGGTAGCAAAGTAGCTCTTTTGATTCTGGTTTCAGGTAATAGCCAGGAAAATTCGGATTCCCCATATAAAGTCAGTTGGGGTGCTATTGTTACTGGAAAGCAGGGGCTTGGAGTGGTGGAATTCAAACATTTAGTTAAAGTACTATTACACCAAAAGTAAGTGCTGGGTGTTGCAGAGGTATAGGTCATAATAAAGATGTTTTGTGAGCAGAAACTGTGCCTCAGGGGGATAGATAAGGTGTTGTTGGTGAAAAAACAAACTTGGGAAGGATGTGTCTGGTTAAGGGTTTCGGTTCCCAAAGGGGCACTTATAGCAGAGGAGTGGTGCGGGAACAATTGGGTGTGGGTGTCGGTGATGGTTGAGTGGAATTAATGGGTACAGCTGCAAGTAAAGTCGTAGAAGAGAGGCACAAAGGAAACTAGTGGGAAATATTGGGTAAAGTGTGAGAATGGTTAAGAAAGAATAAAGTATATTGAATAATTTATACCCATGAAGACACTGGGACCTTCTGAGGTCTAATACAGAAAAATGAGTGGGAGATGGTGGAATATGAGACAGGATTGTAAGCATTGGGGACAGCAGGGTGAATAAGGATTACAGCTTCATTAATGAGGTGTAAGTCTTGTACTAGGTGATATGAGTTGTCAGGCTTCCTTACCGGTAGGATGGGGGTATTATAAGGTGAATGTGTGGGAATTAAAAGACCTTTGGACAAGAGATGCTGGATAAGAGGTTTTAGTCCCTGTCGGTGTGTTGAAGAAATTGAAAACTGGGATCTTGAGAGAAAAATGGAAGGGTTCTTTAAGTGAATAAGAACAGGTGAATGGTAGGTAGCAATGGTAGGAGTGGAAATGTTCACACAACGGGATTCACTAAATCAGGAGATAAAGGAGGAATCGGTGTGGATGTTGGGGTAGGGATTAGTGATAATAAAAGTGTTGCTGAGGGGTCCTGTGCCCAGCATAGGGTGACCCCTAATTTTAAAAGAAGGTCTCTTTCTAAAATTGGGGTGGGGCAGGTAGATATCACTAAAAATGAGTGTAGTAATTCTGTTGTCTGTAAGGCATGTGAGAGGACCTGTTACCTGGGGTCTGGAGGGGACCCGTCAATTCCCATCACTGAGACCGGGGAGGGGTATAATTGTTCCGGGAAGGAAGGTTAAGACAGAATAGGTAGCCCCCGTATCCACCAAGAAGGATGTCAACTTACCCGCTACCTTGAGTGTTACCCTGGGTTTGGCGAGGGTGATCAGGGTTGATGAGTTGGGGCTCCTTCAGTCTTCAGCTGCCAGACCCAGAACAGTCAACGGCGGGTCAGGGGTTGGAGGGACTGGCCTTCCGTGTCTTGGCACTGAGGGACAGTCACTCTTCCAATGTCCCATTTGACTGCACACCAGACAAGGTCTGGAAGGTTGTCTTGGGTGTGGACAACAGCTGGCCCAGTGGCCCTCCTCTCTGCGGAGCTCCTGCTGGGAGGTTGCTTCTGGCTGTTAGAGTAGGTGCCGGCTTCAGGGCTGCCACTAAAGCGTGGGCTTGTAAATTCGCTTTCTGGTGAGTGCAGGATTCCCGGTTCCACCGGGCGTTAAAAACTTTAAAGGCCATATTCACCAGGTCTCAGATGGGAGTCTGGGGGCCCTCTTCTGCCTTTTTCAGTTTCTTTCTAATATTAAGAGCAGATTGGGTGATAAAGTGAGTAGCTAAAACAGTAGCTCCTGCCAGGGAGGTTGGGTCTAAGCGAGTATATTGTAAAAGGGCCTCAGTGAGGCATTAAGAAAAGTTGTTGGGTTTTCATTAGGGAGTTGAGTAATCTCCCGCAGTTTTTTTTTTTTTTTT
>NW_006922053.1:2208182-2223455 GCF_000298275.1 Orycteropus afer afer | reverse complement strand
CAGCAGTTCACATATACTTTGTCTCATGTCATTGACCAAAATTTACAATGCAGCAGCTCCCCTCCCACTTCCTCCCCATAGTTACCTCCTCCCAGGGTCCATCCCTTCATATTCTTCGAGAGGCCAATCTCCCGCAGTTTAACAGCTTTATGTGAAATAGCCTGTAGGCCCGCTAGGAGGCACTGGAGCATTTTGTCCCTGCAAGTACGGCCATTCCGCCCAGTTTGGGTGTCTAGTTGGTATTCCTATCTGGGGTCCTGCCCGGGACCGGCTTCTGGACCCACTGGCATGGTAGAGTCAGTTAAAGAGTTAGATTGGTATGTTCCGAGCAGCTCCAAGAACACATTCTCTTTTGTCAGACAGAGAAGGGGCTGTTGAGAATGGGTGTGGCTGCTCACCGGGAAGGGTAAAAAAAGACTCTGGGGAAGTGGTGTCCGGAGATGTTAGCGAAGAGGAAGGTGGGGGTGGCGGAGATGGTGCAGTGGAGTTAACAGGAGGTGGAGATGAAAGTGCCTGTCCTGAATAAGGAGGTGGTCTATGAGGTGGGGATGAAAGAGATTCAGATGGGTCAGAAAAAGAGGAAGTTGGATGCTCTGGTGGATGGGTCTCATAAAAGAATCTTAATCTAGATGGACCGAGGCCAACACCATAATCTTCTTCAAATCCCTTTGTAAAATTTTTGATCATGTATTCTAACACAGTAGATTTACTGGGGATACTTCCCATAGTGACAGTGGTGCACACAAAACAAAAGACAAGTCCCAAGGACTTCTCTGATGCCTGGTCGTCTGCCCTTCTTAGGAAGGTTTCAGTGGGTCTTTGGCTAAGGTGTCTCCGTAAAAACCCCAGAGAAGAGGGCTAAGCCACACCGTTATGCCAATCCAACTTCACACAGAATGCAACTTCAGGCCCATTCAAATTCCGCGACTTTCGTCTTGGAACATCACATATATCATTCACACTAAACAGTCACACAGACAGACACCAACCCCAATGAAACCGAATGTGAACTCTCTACTAGAGCTGCTAGAGGGACTTGAACCCTCTACCCTACCTAACCTGGCCAAGGGGGACTCGAACCCCCGAAAAGGCTGAAGGGGACTCTAACCTGAGGGAGCTGCTAGAGAGACTTGAACCCTCTACCCTGCCTAACCTGGCCAAAGGGAACTCGAACCCCCAAAGAGGCTGAAGGGGACTCTAACCTCAAAGATTTTAGGCTAGGGAAATTGAGAGGGGTTGAGGAGTCTTTAAAGTGAGTTTGGATAGGAGTTTGAATAGGAGTTTCGTGAGTTAGGAGAATTTGGGTGGTATCGCAAGTAAAGCAGAGAAAGAGAGAGAGACAGGAGCACAGGTAAAAGAACGGTTGGATGTAGGGAACCTCCGGCCATTTGCCTATGCAGTGACAGAAATTACCAAGATCAGTGAGGATGTTCCTGAGCCAGTCCCAGGGCGCAGAGATTGAGTAGGAGATACCCCAGGGAAGTGGTTGGGTCTGGTTTGGAGTTCTGGTTACCCATGATCCCCTAAGTCCAAAGGGAAAGATTGTGTCAAAGGACCAGCATACCAGCCGCTTTTGGCAGAATCCTGGAACCGGAGACTGGAAGAAAACAGTGGACGTCTCCGCTGTAGTCTTCAGTCTTAGAACGGAAAGACAGGGAACCCAACACGTCCCTTAGGATGCCTCTGTCTTTATGCTGGGGGAGTCTCAGACACAGTGCCAGTGATTTCCGGAACGAAAGGGACAGAGACTCCGGAATAGGGGGCCGGGACTTGGAATCTAGGTGCCCAGGTTTGGGAAACTCATCAAAATGGGAAACTCACTGGTGTTGGATAGTGGCGGCTGGAGGTTCCTGGTCTGTGAAAAGGAGGAGGAGAGGGAGAAGGGGGGTGCAGCACTCTCTTCCAACAGAGATTACTGGCACCACACTTCCCCTTCCTGGCCAACGTACCAGATGTAAGGTCGCAGTAAGGAGAAGAGGACGCACAAAAGTGGGGTTAAAGAGAAGTTTTTATTCTGCGCTCCCAAGAGAGGTTTACGGGTCCCCGAGAGGGGCCCGGGCGAGGTTCACGGGTCCCTGAGAAGGGCCAGAGAAGTCGCGCTGCCCGGGTGAAAGAAAGGGTTTTTTATAGTGATTTTCTTCCTGGGTATTTCATTAACAGAGTGGGCAGGAAATAGTTGGGGGTTTTGATGAGTAACAGCCAGGTGCTGGGGTCTTTTGCAAGCAAGGGCTACGTACTGGGGCTTGGTATGGGCTTGGCCAGGTGTCTCCTTGCTTGACCAATTCTTATAATTCGGTCTGGCTTAATCATTCACTCGCCTGGCCAGCCATGTTTCTGCCTAACAATTCCCAAGGCTTCTCCTTATATACAGGAAGCAGACCACATACCCAAAGGCAGCTACTCAGCTGCTTGTGGTAGACCCCACCATGGAGTTGATTGCCAGTCTCATCATGGGGGATAACTACCACCAGCTGCCCAGCCACTCAACCAGGCCAGCCAAGTTGACACAAAAACATAACGACCTCACATTTCTTTAAGGTCACCTGTACTCTGAGGAGGCAGCTCTTCCCCAGTGGTGTTTTAAGTGCCCTCCGACCTGAGGCGCTCATCTTCTGGCACTATCTCGGACAATGTTTCAGAGCTATTCATATAATTTTCCAGTAAAGTATCAGACAGTGTTTCGCTATTCATAAGGTTTCGCTGCTATTCATAAGATGGCTAATTCTTTGACAAGTGGATGTCCCCTTCCTTCCTCTGAGTCTGTCTTAGTCTGGAAGTTCCACTGAAGCCTGTCCACCATGGGTGACCCTGCTCGTATTCAAAGTACTGGTGGCATAGCCTCCAGCCTCACAGCAACATGCAAGCCCCCACAGTATGACTAAGTGACAGACAACGAGGTAGTTGTATGTATGAGAAAAAGTAACTCCTGTTTATAATTGCCATTTTCAGAAGTACTTCACCTTTCTCCTATCGGACCTTAGAAGGACTGGTTGCCTTCCTACCTTTCACCCTGGAAAATTACTCTCTCCAGGGCCCTTAGCATTTGTAGAGACCAGACTCAGTTTGCTCCTGGGAAAGACACTTCCTTTTCAAGAGATGACACACCATCAAACAGAAGCCAAACTAAGAACTTCATCAATTCAAAAGATATGGAAAGATTCAGGAGGAGAAAAAGAAATGATTTCTCTAAGGAACGTGGTAAAATTCTTTCAAATGGTGAAAATGCAAATACCAACTTTATGTGCTCCCCAATGTTATGTTTAATTTCTGAAATCCGTGTTTTAGTTCATACACGCATTGAAGAAAACCCAAGTTTTTCTTTATGAAGGAAATAAAGAGACTCATGGCCAGATCCCGCACACAAGGCGGAACAACTAAACCGCACGGTCACCCATTAACAGACGTCTGGATTCCGGCTCGGATTCCAATCCCAGAGGTACTTAACGTCCCAGAAACCGGAAGCGGAAGTGTGCCCCTTCGCCTCCACCTACATTTTCCCTACGCCGCAACTGCCTACGAGATCCCGGCGCTTCTGCTGCAGCTGCTGTTGGACGCCGAGAAGCTTGGGTGGAGCTGCGTCGCTCGTGTGTTCACAGGTAAACTCGCTTGACTCCTCCCCGAGCAAATGTGTGGCTGTCAGAATAGCAGCGTCAGCGTCACCGGCGCCCGGGGATCGTTAGGGTGTCAGACGCCGCTCTCACCTTCCAGCTCCTGCGCACCGGGCTGCTCTGTGTTTTGTTTTTGCGATCTAGCCTCAGACAGCCCTTACGGCCTCATCAGTCTCCATTCTCGTGCACGCACACGTGCACGCGCACGCGTGCTCATCCGGCCGTCATCACCGCGCCCCACCCCCTCCGGTCTGTGTGTATCGTTACCGTTAATTGTTTCAACGGTGCTGGGAACTGTATTGAGGCCTATACTGAACCTCATTTTATCCCAAGAACGATACTGTGGGGTCAAGAGTGTTTGAGCATTTTACTAATGCTCCAAAGTCTTGGAACAAATATCTAGAAAGCAGCAGTGTCTGAATTTCACGTATGTTCTCACTTCAAGAGGCATATTTTTTCTCTTTGTTAAATTGTGATTTTGGTGGAAGTTTACAGAGCGAACTCGTTTTCCATTCAGCAGTTCATACATACTTTGTTTCAGGACATTGCTTGCAGTGCTCACCATGTAACAACTCTCTGCCCACTCTCTCCCTGTGGTTATGTGTTCTCTTTGCCCTTCTTTCCTGTGTGTTCCCGCCCTTTGAGCTTTCTCCCTGTGCTAGTGCTGCCTTTCCGATCTGCCATGGTCCATTGTCCTAAGGAGTGTACCTGCAAGGTGTAATTGTAACTTTGTAGGCCTGTTGTTTGGATGTTAAGCCACGGGAATGAGTTCAATTCCAGGCCTGAAAGGTGAGTAATGGCCCAGGGGGTTCAACAGTCTCCATCAGATTTTGAGTTTTGTTCCATATTTTTTCCCCATTCTATCCAGGATCTCCAATTTTGATCTCTTTGTGAGTGGCGTAGTGCCTAAGGCATTTGACTGCTAACAAGAACGCTGGTGGTTCAAACCCACCAGCTGCTCCTCGGAAGGAAGATTGAGTAATCTGTTTCTGTGGTGATACTGCCTGAGAAACCCAAGGAGAGGTCGTTATGAGTCGCATCCAACTTGATTGGCAGTGAGTTCCACTCCCCCACCGCCCAAGTGGTTGGCCGTGGTGGCCATGTACCATCTAGTTCTGGTCTCAGATCATGTAGGCTAAGGCTCCCATGGTCCACTAGTCCCTTGGACTAAGTGTTTCCGTGCATCTTTGATTTCTTCACTTCACGTTGGATGAGGAGACCAATTGTTGCCTCTTAGACGGCTGATTGCAAGCTTTTAAGATTCTGGTTGCTACTCACCAAAGTGTACTGCACAATTTTTTTGTGTAGTATGTTATGCCAGTTGAGCTAGATGTCCCTGCAACCGTGGTTCAGCCCAGGGGCCCAGCTACTCGCTCCCAGAGGTGTTGGCTTGTGGCTAAGAAGTTACCAGTTTGCCCAGGTGGAATGTTCTTGATCACCATATCCCGTCTGGAATGGGTACTTTCGGTTTCCCGTGCCTCATCTGCAGGACTTTTGTTGAGTGTTGCTGGATCTTCCCCTTTTTCTCGGAGTCTCCACTTGACCAAGCATAATGGGATTCGCCAGGGATTGATCCCTTCTAACAGTATGACCAAAGTTCGTGAGTCAAAGTCTGGCCATTCCTGCTTCGAAGGAGCATTCCGGCTGCACTTCCTCCAGGACAGATTTGTTTGTTCTTTTGGAAGTCCATGGGATTTTCTGTATTCTTCGCCAGCACCACAGTTCAAGGCATCAAGTCTTCTTAGGTCATTCTTACTCGTTGTGCAGGTTTCATACGCATATGCAAACCGAAAGCAAAGCCACTGCCATGGAGTTGATTCCGACTCACAGTGGCCCCCCCCATTGGGTTTCCAAGGCTGTAAATCTTTATGGAAGTACATTGCCCCCATCTTCTTTACACAGAATGGTTGGTGGGTTTGAACCAACAGCCTTCTGGTTAGAAGTCAGATGTCTTAGGCACTGCATTACTAGAGCTCCTTACATGCATATAAGGTGACTGAAAATTCTGTGGCATGGGTCAGGTGCACCTTAGCCTTCCAAGTTACGTCTTTGCTCTTCAGCACTTTCCAAAGGTTACAGCAGATTTTCCCAGTGCAATATGACACCTGATTTCTTGACTCCTACTTCCCATGAGTGTTGATTGTGGATCCAAGTAAAATTAAATCTTTGACAACATCAATCGTTCCATTTATTGTGATGTTGCTTATTGGTCCTGTTGTGAGGATTTTTGTCTCCTTCGTGTTCAGGTGTAATCCACAGTGAAGACAGTAGTCTTTTTCTTCATCAGTAAGTGCTTCAAGTCATTTTCACTCTCAGAAAGCAAAGTTGTATCATCTTCATATCACAGGTTGTTAATGAGGCTTCCTCTACTCCTAATGCCACGTTATTCTTCATATAGTCCAGATTCTTGGATTGTTTGTTGGGCATACAGATTGAATACATGTGGGGAAAGGACACAACCCTGACACACTCACTTTCTCATTTCAAACCATGCAGTATCTCCTTGTTCTCTTGGAACGACTTCTTCTTGGTCTGTGTACAGGTTCCTCATGAGCACAGTTACGTGTTTGGAATTCACATTCTTCTCAATTTTATCTCTGATTTGTTATGACCCACACAGTCAGTTTTCTTTGCACAGTCAATAAAACACAGTAAACATCTTTCTGGTATTCTTTGCTTTCAGCTCAGATCCATCTGACATCAACAATGATATTTCTCGTTCCACAGCCTCTTCTGAATCCAGCTTGAATTTCTGGAAGTTCCTTATCAATATACTGCTGCAACCATTTTTGAATTATCTTCAGGAAAGTTGTACTTGTGTGTGATACTACTGATACAGTTCAGCAGTTCCCACATTCTGTTGGACCTCCTTTCTCTGGAATGGGCACAGATGCAGCCCGCTCCCGTCGTTTGGCCACTTGTAAATGTCCCGGCATGAATGAGTGTGCCTGGCAGTGCTGCATCCATTTGTTGCAACATCTCAATGGTCGTCCCATCACCCTTTTTTTGGGGGGGGCGGGCAATTCCTGCAGTGCACCTTGGATTTTTTTTTGCTTCGGTACAATGTGTTCTTGATCATATGGTACCTCCTGAAATGATTGTCAATCAATTCTTTTTGGTACATTGACTCTGTGTATTCCTTCCATCTTTTCTTGATGCTTCCTGCATCATTCAGTATTTTGCCCACAGAGTCCTTCAGTATTGCATTTCAGGCTTGAATTTTTTCCTTCAGTTTTTTCAGGTTGAGAAATGCCAAGCATGTTCTTCATTGTTGGCTTTCTAATTCTGGGTCTTGCACTTTTCATGATAATGCTTCTTTTGGTTCCCTAGTGCCACTCTGACAATACTATACCACGGATGGAATGGCTTGAACAAACGGGAGTTTATTCTTACAATCTGGAGGCTTTAAGTCCGAGTTCAAAGTGCCAGGCTCTAGGGGCTGGGTGAAAGCCCCTCAACCTTGGGGTTCAGCTCTGCCTCCTGTTCCCACCCCACTGAAGCTAGAGGCTTTTCTTCACTCAGACAGCAGGTGGCTACTGAGACTGTCAACCCCAAGGTAGACGAGTAAAAAGGCACAGTCCCGATGTTACCAAACCACATGGCAGGCCATTAATTCAAGTCCATCAGAAGTCCCAAGTTCAGCAGAGCATGGCAGGCTGCTGAACAAATCGGCTACATGCAGGGTTCAAGCGTGCCATAAGGTAGAGACCATCCCCGAAGGTGCTTCTTATATACAGGAAGCAGACCACATACCCAAAGGCAGCTACTCAGCTGCTTGTGGTGGATCCCACCATGGAGTTGATTGTCAGTCTCATCATGGGGAATAGCTACCACCAGCTGCCCAGCCACTCAACCAGGCCCAGCCAAGTTGACACACAAACTTATCCACCACAATGCTTTACTATGTCTTCTCCAGCTGCCCTTTGAAATACTTTGTTCATCTCTTCTTCCATCTGCTTTAGCTGCTCTCCATTCAAGAGCAAGTTTGAGAGTCTCTTCTGCCATCCATTTTGGCCTCTTCTTCCTGTCTCTTAATGGCCTTTGGCTTCCTTTATGGGTGACGTTCTTGATGTCATCCCACAGCTCATCAGGTCTCGTGTCATTGGTGCTCACTTTGTCAAAGCTGTTTTCAGATGCTCTGTAGATTCAGGTGTCAGATCCTCAAGTTCATATTTTGGCTGTTACGGATTTGTTCTAATTTCCTGTAGCTTCGCCTTGAACTTGCATAGGAGCAATTGATGGTCTGTTCCACAGGGAGCTGCTGGCCATGTTTTGACTGTTGGTATTGAGCTTCTCCGTTGTCTCTTTCCGTGGATGTGGTTGATTTGATTTCTGTGTATTCCATTTGGTGAGGTCCACGTGTACATTTGCTGTTTGGGTTTTTAAAGAGATGTTTGCAATGAGTAAGTTATTATTAGTCATGGAAAATTCTGTCATGCAATCTCTGATATCATTTCTGTCACCAAGACCACATTTTCCAACTACTGATGCTTCTTTGTTGCCAGCTTTCACATTCCAATCACCAGCGATTATCAGTCCATCTTGATTTCATGTTTGGTCAGCTTCAGATTGTAGAAGTTGGTAAAAATAATAGTCATATTAACTGTCTTTTTTGTGTTATCCCAGCCCTGACAGCATTTTAATTCAGGATGAATTTTGAAATGTTCTTCTTTTGACAATGACCACAGTGCCATTCCTCTTCAGATTTTCACTCCAGGCATAGTATACCATATGATTGTCTGATTCAAATGGCCAGTATCAGTCCATTTCTGCTCACTAATGCTTACGATAAGGTACTCTGGTGGCACAGTGCCTAAGGCATTTGACTGCTAACCAGGAAGTTGGTGGTTCAAACCCTCCAGCCACTCTGTGGAAGGAAGATGGGGCAGTCTACTTCCGTAAAGATTTACCATCTTGGAAATCCAATGGGGGTCCCTGTGAGTCAGAATTGATTTGATAGCTAATGGGTTTTGGTTTTGATTTAATGCTTAGGATATTGATCTTTATGAATTCTAGTTCATTTTTGACAACTTCCAATTTTCCTAGATTCATATTTGATACATTCCCTATTCTAATTATTTATGGAGGTATGTAGCTGTTTCTACCCATTTTGAGCCCTGCCCTGCATAAAAGACATGAGGGCAGCATCTTTTGACCTCCTGCAACTTCACAAAAGGGAGACAGAATTGCTATCAGCAAGCAGCTCACGGTTTATTCCTATGAGGCAAGACATGCCACCACCTGCAGCCCTTTTACCAGTCCTGACACCAGCTGTCCCTCCCACAGCACTCACTACTTATCTGCTAGGTTCGATAATTCATTGCAGTGCCCACACACACCTCCTAGACAATACATTTATGGGGTTTATTAGGGAAGTAACAGGTTACAATTTAGATTCAGGAATGCTCTCAGGATACAATTCTTCATCAGGATAATCTTCCCTCTGTTATTCCCTCAGGCACGCCTCTCTGGCCCGTGGCCTGGCCTCTGTTCTGCTTGGGCAAGGGTTACAAAGCTGTTGTAGTCCTGCTGATAGGTGCACCTAGGTGCACCCCACTCTGCCAGCAAGCCTCCTCCGCAAAGGCACTCAGCTTGCTCACTCCACGGGCCGGTAAGCCCAGTGCTCTGCCTCATGTCTCTTGGTGCCTGAGCTGTGCATGTCTGTCAGGCGTCTCTGCCGGTGAGGTCCAGTGCAGGGGTCCCAGGTCTGGTCCACGGACGCTCTCCGCTCCAACTCTAGTTCTCTTTTTTTTTTTTTTTTAATGGGAGCGAGATCCCCTCTTCTGCCTCTAGGGGAGCTCATTTTAAGCGCAGCAGTATGGCATAACTGACTAATTCTCACATTGGAGTTCCCTACAACTTATTTGAGTGGTCCCAGCCAGTAATCTGGTAGGAGTCACAAAGACTGGCTAGAAAAGCCATACCAGGTAATTCACTACACCACATGCCCCATCGGCAAATTAAAGTCCCAAAAGCTTCACTCCATCCATGTCATTAAGGTCGGCTCTACTCTGAGGGCAGCTCTTCCCCCGTCGTATTCTGAGGGCCTTCCGACCTGAGGGGCTCATCTTCTGGCCCCGTATCGGACAATGTTTCAGGGCTAGTCATCAAGTTTTCCAGTAATACATCAGACAGTGTTGCCCTATGCAGTGTAGTAAATTACTTACTATGGCTTTTCTGCCATAAGTCATCATAAACTCAGTGGTGGAATGAGCAACTGAGGAGCTCCTGATTGTAAATGTTATCCACCTGGGGTATTTCTGTTGGGCGTGGCGCAATGCAATGTTATGGGAGGCTCACTCTCAGGTGCTTAGAATTCTGTTGTTATAATTGGTTGGTTTGGCCACTCTGCCGGGCTCAAAAGGAGGCCTCCTAGAGGCAGAACTCTCTCTGATTGCTGGCTGAGAAAGATGTGCTGCTGAAAGATACACGCACTCCTGAAAGAGACACGTGCTGCTGGGAAAGAGACGCAAGAGACACACATTGCTGAGTAAGACACCGAGGGACATGCACTGCTGAGGGAGAGACTGTGAGAGACTTGGCTGAGAGACAGTGGGCTGGGAGGGAGACTAAGCATTTTTTCCTGAACTTGAATTGTAGCCTGGTGCTTCCCTAATAAACCCCATAATCTGTGAGTTCTGTGTGGCCACTGCAGCGAATTATGGAACCCAGGAGAGAGGTGGTGGGTGCTTTGGGAGGAACGGTTGGAGAAAGGGTTGGAGGGAGGCAGCGTGTCTGGCCTCCCAGGAATAGGCCTTGGGTTATTGATGGTGACTCTGTCTTCCTCTTGTGGGATTAGAGGAGGTCAGAACATGTGGCCTCCTTGTCCTTTTTGCACCCTGCTATTGATAAGGTTTTCCATGGCCGATTTTTTCAGAAGCGGATGGCTCTGTCCTTCCTGGTCTGTCTTATCTGGAAGCTCCACTGAAGCCTGTGCACATGGGCAACTGACCCTGCTGGTATTTGAAACACCAGTGGCACAGCCTCCAGCCTGACAGCAACACTTGACCTCCCACGGTACAATGAACTGGCAGGTGAGTGGTGGCCTCCTTTACTGGTCATAGGTTGGTAAGGCAGATGAAGAGCTAGGAAACACGAATGGGAGCTGTATGTACGTTCATGACTCTTCTTTATCCCAATTTCTGGGGGAATATGTTTAATAAGATGCCTGTTTTGAGGAATTTCTTTGAGTGTAAGGCAGGAATTATCAGGAAGATTTTGTGAGAAGCAATATGGCCATTCCTAGTTGGTCTGATATAAAATGAGATGTTGTTGAAGAAGCTAACTATAGGCAATGAGGGTTTATAGACCTCATACACCCAGGGTACTGGAGTCTGGTAAATGTGCAACAGCATGATAGAAAGTTTGAGATACTGTGAGAATTTAAAAATGTGACATAGAGACATGACGTGAGCACGTGCTGTGGTTACAAAGGTATTGATAGACTTCCCCAGTGCAGGGTTGCAACAGACCTTCAACTTAACAGCAATGAAGCAGTAGCTGTGAAGTGCAGCTAAAGGAAGTGCAGTCAAACAAGGTGTGCTGGTACCCCCTTCCTCTCTGTAACCATTCCCTCCTTCCATACACACTCAGACCAGGGAAGTAAAGATTTTTGTTTACTTTTTTCTCCAATTAGTGTCTTTTCATCCCATCTTTTTTTAAAAAAAAATTTTTAGTTGTGATTTGGGTGAAAGTTTACAGAGCAAATTCACCTTCCATACAGCAGCTCACATACACTTTGTCTCATGACATTGACTACAATTTAGCGCACTGCAACAGCTCCCCTCCCACTTCCTCCCCATAGTTACCTCTTCCCTGTGTCCTTCCCTCCCATGTAATCCTGACCCCTGAGCTGTCTCCCTGTGCATACACAGCCCTTCTATTCTCCCAGGATTGATCTCTCCAAGGAGGGTATCTACCTAATGTAAATGTTCAGCTCATATGCCTGTCTTTTGTTTGGCTGGAAGCCACAGGAGTGGGTTCAATTCCAGACCTGAAGGGCAGTTAGGGGCCATAGTCTCAGTGGTTGTATCAGACTCTATTGGATCAGTAAACCTGGTCCTTTTTTTTTTTTTTTTTTTTATGATTCTAAGTTTTGTTCCACATTGTTCTCCCTCTCTATCCAGTATCTCCTACATAGATCCCCTTCCAAGTGGTTGACAGTGGTAGCCAGGCACCATCTAGTTCTTCTGGTCTCATAGTCATATAGGCTGAGGATCACATGGTGTACCAGTCGCTAGAACTCATTATTTCTGTGAATCTTTGGTTTTCTTCTTTCTTCTTTGCTCTGGACAAGAAGAGACCCATCATTGCATCTAGATGGCCTCTTGCAAGCTTTTAAGATCCTAGTCACTACTTGCCAAAGTAGGAGGTGGAACAATGTTTTGTGTAGTTTGTTATGCCAGTTGAGCTCGATGCCCCCTGTCACTGTGGTCCCAAGCCCACAGGCCCAACTGTTCGCACTCTCTGGGTAGCTGGCTGTGACCAAGAAGTGACCACAACCTTGTCTCTTGTCACCTCTACTGTATGCCTGTCACCCCATCTTTCTGTGTGTATTTGGAATAATGTAACAAGACGTTTCACCCCTTTTTGCATGTACAGTTCCACCCCATTAACAACTCCCCATGCCGTGCAGCCATCACCACCATCAGCTGCCAAGGTCCCCGTCACCTTAGCAGGCAGGCTCCTTAGCACCAGCTCCCTGCTGCCGCCCACCAGCCCTGCTGACCATTTAGTCTCAACACGTTTGCCTGTTCTCAGTAGTCTAGATGTTTCGTTTAACTGGGACTGTGCAGTATCTGTCCTTTTATGTCTGACTTATTTCACTTAGCACACATAGTGCTTTGGTTGGTCTTCTAATGCTGCTCTCACAGATATACCACAAATGTGTGACTTTAAACAAACAGGGATTTATTCTTTTACAGTTGAGGAGGCTAGAAGTCCAAGTTCAAAGTGCCAATTCTAGGGGTGGGTGAAGGCCCCTGGACCTTGGGCTTCAGCTCTGCCTCTTGCTCCTGGGCCCAGTGAAGCTAGAGATATCTCTTAACTCAGGCAGCTGCTGGCTGCTGAGGCTGACAAATCTAAGGGTGACAAGTAAAATGGCACAGTGCCAAGATTATCAAACAACACAGCAGGCCACTAGTTCAAGTCCAGAGACAGTCCAAGATCAGAAGACACATGGCAGCCTGCTGAATGAAGACTTGGCTATATGCAGGGCCCAAGTGTGCCAAAAAGCTAGAGACCTTTCTCAAAGCTGCTTCTTCCATAATGGAAGCAGACCACATGCCTAAGGTAGTTACTCAGCTGCTCACAGTAGATTTTACCATAGAGTTGATTACTGTCTCATCATGGGGAATTACTACAGCCAACTGCCCAGCCTAGGTGGCACGTAACCCTAACTACCACACACGGTGTTTTCAAGGTTCATCCACGTCATAGCATTCATAGCAGTGCCATTGTGTGTATCAGGGCTGTATCCTTTCACCATCTTATTCAGCCTGTATGCTTGAGACAGGCAGAAGTTGGCAGGACCCGAAGGGTTAACTAAAAACATAAGCTGCAAGCCTAACTGCTGTAGTTAAAGACCGGACCACATCCTGGAACATAAGGTACAGAAATAACCAACAACCCACCCATTTCTGTGCTTTGCCTCCTTGTAAGGTGTTTTGCAGGCAAACCAGCTTGATTCAGCTCTCCAAGTGTGCGTACAATGCCACGGGATGACTGCTGTGTGACCTTTCTGGGGTGGCAGTATTGAGGCAAAGACCCCAATCAGGAATTGAACCGATGCCCTGAAGGACAGCATGTACACAGTCTCCCATAGTATGTCAAGTGTCTCGACAGCTCTTGTGACTCGTGTCTCATATCCCAGCAGTCCTTGTCCCTCCTGTGCACACACCCAACTTCCATAGTGCCACCCTTTCCAGGTAACTACTACCTCTCCTCAGAAAATCCCCACCTGTTTCATGAATAAAAATGCAGCCTCTTCCACTCAAAACCCTTAAAAACCCTAGCAGATCTCTGCTTGGGGAAACAAAAGCTAGCATCACTTAGTCCCTCTTTGTCTCAGCTCATGAACTACTTTCTCTTCAGTTATTCACGTGAAAAATCTAACCCTTTACTGGTCATTCTTGGTCAGTAGAAGGCAAGAGCCTTATAGCTCATTGACAAAACTTAAAAAAATACGTTCTTCCTGAAAATTCCCCCATATTAATATCAATAGCAGTGCAGGTGTTGATCTGCAAGGGGCAGAAGGAGTTATACAGGTGAACCCTCAACTTCCGCATTGGGCCCTGACTCCCTGGAATTCAGGGTGAAGGTTTGCAGCCTGGCCAGGCCTGGTTGCTTCTCCTGCTCTGGTGTAAGTGAACCCCTCCGTCTGTGACCTTGTCAGGAAGAAGAGGCCTGGGAGCTGCGAGAAGATGCCTGGCTGTGCTCGGGAGGCTGGAGCCTGTTCTGCCTGCAGTGCAAGTGCCCTCGGGGTGGAGCATCACCCTGAGCCTGGGGGGCACCAAACCCTGTCACTCCCTGCTGCTCAACAGTTTCCTCCCCGTTCTTCCCCGTTTCAGGTCCCAGTGTGGTGCAGGGAGAACTAGTCCAGTCCAGGCAGCGGGGGACCAAAGGCAACCCATCTTGTCCATCCATCTCAAGGAAGGAGTCAACTGCTCTGACTGGTGTATGGTCCAAACGTTATTCATCTGCTTCCAGACTGCACAGTGCTCTGCTTCCACTCCTGTCCTCTTTCTGATGCAGCTTCTTGGATTAGAGACGTCATTGCCTTAGACTTACAGAAGACAGAGCTTGGATATGGTGAGTTCTGTGGAGGACTGGGTTCTTCTTAAGAGATTGAGGCTGTGGTTCCTCAATGAAGAAAACAGGACTGAGCTCACAGGGCATCCTAAAGTCTTGCTCTACTATCACTGGGCTCTTCCTCTATGTTGTTGTTGTTGTTGTTGTTGTTGTTATATGCCGTCGAGTCGGCCCTGACTCATAGCGACCCTTCCTTGGGCTTCCAAGGCAGTATCACTACGGAAGTAGGATTGCCCAACCTTCCTTCCGAGGAGTGGCTGGTGGGTTTGAACCGCCAGCCTTCTGGTTAGCAGTCAGGTGCCTTAGGCACTATGCTACCAGAGCTCCCGTTGTTGTTAGGTGCCATCAAGTTGTGTCCAACTCACAGCGACCCCGTGCACAGCAGAACAAAACACTTGCCCGATCCCGTGCCAGCTCTGTGATTCTTGCTATTCTGCCCATTGTTGCAGCCACTGGGTCAGTCCATCTCGTTAAAGGCCTTCCCCTCTTTTGTTGACCCTCCACCTTACCGAGCATGATATCCTTCTCCAGGGAATGGTCCTGACAACATGACTAAAGTAGGTGAGACAAAGTCTGGCCATTCTCACCTCCAAGGAGCATTTCGACTGCACTTCCTTCAGGACAGATCTGTTAGTTCTTTTCTTAGTCAATGGTACTTTCAGCATTCTTCACCAGCACCACAACTCAAAAGCATCAGCTCTTCTTTGGTCTTCCTTATTTATTGTCCAGCTCTCACATGCGTATGAGGCTACTGAAATTATCATGGCTTGTGTCAGGCACACCTTAGTCCTCAAGGAGACATCTTTGCTCTTCAGCACTTGAAAGAGGTCCTTTGCAGCCGATTTGCCCAGTGCTA
>NW_006922053.1:2201046-2207666 GCF_000298275.1 Orycteropus afer afer | reverse complement strand
AAGAATGCTGAAAGTACCATGGCCTGCTAAAAAAAGCTAACAGATCTGTCCTGGAGGAAGTGCACCCAAAATGCTCCTTGGAAGCAAGAATGGCCAGACTTCGTCTCACCTATTTTGGTCATGTTGTCAGAAGGGACTTTTCCCTGGAGAAGGATGTCATGCTTAGTAGAGTGGAGGTCGATGAAAGAGGGGGAGGCCTTCAACGAGATGGATTGACATGGTGGCTGCAATGATGGGCTCAAATATAGCAGGGATCATGGAGCTGGTGCGGGATCGGTCAGTGTTCGTTCTGCTGTGCATGGGGTTGCTATGAGTTGGAAATGACTCGACGGCACCTAACAACAACATATGTCATCTAATGTCCTGGCTGCTGCTTCCATTAACGTCGATTGTAGAACCAAGCTATGTGAAGTCTTTGACAACTTCAGTCTTTTCTCCATTTATCGTGATGCTGCTTATAGGTCAAGTTGTGAGGATTTTTGTTTTCTTTATGTTGAGATGCAATCCATACTGCAGACAGTATTCTTCAATCTTCATCAGTAAGTGCCTCAAGTCATCCTCACTTTCAGCAAGCAAAGTTGTGTCGTCATCGTATCGCAGGTTGTTAATGATTCTTCCTCCAATCTCAATGCCATGTTCTTCTTCATATAGTCCAAATTCTTGGATTATTTGCTCAGCATATAGATTGAATAAGTGTGGGGAAAGGATACAACCCTCATGCACTCCCTTCTTGATTTTAAACCATGTAGTGTTCCCTTGTTCTGTTCAAATGACAGCCTCCTGGTCAGTGTACAGGTTCCTCATGAGTACAGTTAAGTGTTCTGGAATTCCTATTCTTCTCAATGTTATCCACAACTTGTTATGATCCATACAATCAAATGCCTTTGCCTAGTCAATAAAACACTAGTAAACATCTTTCTGGTATTCTTTGCCTTGAGCCAAGATCTATCTGACAGCAGCAATGATATCCCTTGTTCCACGTCCTCTTCTGAATCCAGCCTGCACCTCTGGAAGTTCTCTGTCAAAATACTGCTGCATCCATTTTTGAATTATCTTCAGTAAGATCTTACTTGCGTGCAATATTAATGGTATTCTATAATTTCCACAATCTGTGGGATCACCTTTCTTTGGAATGGGTACAGATAGGGATCTCTTCCAGTCAGTTGGCTAGATAGCTGTCTTCCAAATCTCTTAGCGTAACTGAGTAAGTCCCTCCAGCATGGCATGTTTGTTGAAACATCTTAATGGATATTTTGTAATCCCTGGAGCCTTGTTCTTTGCCAATTCTTTCAGTGCAGCATCAACTTCTTCCTTCAGTACCATTGGTTCTTGATCAGATGCCACCTCCTGAAATGGATGAACATCGACCAGTTCTTTCTGGTACAGTGAATATGCGTATTCTTTCCATCTTCTTTTGATGTTTTCTGCATCATTCAACATTTTGCCCATAGAATCTTTCAGTATTGCAACTTGAGGCTTAAATTTTTTCCTCAGTTCTTTTAGCTTGAGAAATGCTGAGCGTGTTCTTCCCTGCTTGAACAATTTCTCTTAGAAAGATCAGCACGAGGCTAGTCCCCATGAGGCGGAGGTCAAGAATGTCCAAATGTTCAAACTACCATACCGCTCCATCATTTCAGACATTAATCCCTTCTCTTCCCAGTAATTTCCCCAGTCTTAGGGTTCTGAATTTCGCTGTAATGCCTCACAGAACTCACAAACACCCAAGGGTTCGTTTCACGTAGTAGTGGTGGAGGCTGGCAGGCTGGCGAGTCCTGGGTCCGTGAGTAGGTCTGGCGGATCCTCCCAACTCTCAGGGTTTGATGAACCTCGATCAGTAGATCGGACGGCGGCTGCTGTCCCAAATCCAGGGGTGAGATGACGATGAGCCAAGAAACAAAGCCCAAGCAAGAGGAGAGCGAATCTTCCAGGAGATTCGTAGGTATCCCCTCAGGGAAGTTTGGGTGATTTCTTTTCCCTCAGGAACTTGACTTCCACCAGCAGTGCTTCAGCCCTACCAGTTATAACTGCCAAGGTCTGAATTCCAACTGCCAGTCATTATAGGGAATGACTACTATCAGCTGCCCAGTTAAGTTGATACCTGAACTTAATTACCACACCACCCCAAACAGGCATAGATAATGGGATTTACAGAACACCACAGAATAGAGGACAATGGCTAGAAGGGCCACATCAAGCAATTCACTGCATTCCCTTTTGGTTTTCTAACTCCAAGTCTTTGCACATTTTATTATAGTAATTGTGTTTGTTTGCTCGAGCTGCTCTTTGAAATCTCTTCAGCTCTTTCATCTTGTCATTTCTTCCATTTGCTTTAGCTAGTTTTCACTCGCTGCGATGATGGGCTCAAGTGTAGCGGGGATTGTGGGGCTGGCGCGGGATCGGCAGTGTTTCGTTCTGCTGTGCACGGGGTTGCTATGAGTCGGAAACGACTCCACGGCACCTAACAACAACAACAGCACTTTTCACTCAAGGACAAGTTTCAGAGTCTCTTCTGTCATCCACTTTGGTCTTCTTTTCTTCTCTTTTTAGTGACCTCTTGCTTTCTTCATGGATAATGTTCTTGATGTCTTCCCACAGTTCTTCTGGTTTTCAGTCACTGGTGTTCAGTGCATCAAATCTATTGTTTAGATGGTCTCTAAATTCAGGAAGGATATATATTCAAGATCCTATTTTTGCTCTAGTGGACTTGTTTTATTTGTGTTTAACTTCAAGTTGAACTTGCATATGAGCAGTTGATGGTCTGTTCCACAATTAACTTCTGGCCTGGTTTTAGCTGAAGATGTTGAGCTTTTCCATCGCCTCTTGACACAGATGTAGTCAGTCTCATTCCTTTGTGTTCCTTCTGATGAAGTCCACATGTACAGCTGCCATTTGTGTTGTTGAAAAAAGGTATTAGCAATGAATAAATCATTGATCTTGCAAAATTCTGTCATGCCATTTCCAGCATTATTTCTGTTACCAAGACCAAATTTTCCTACTATTTCTTCTTTGTTTCCAACTTTTGCATTCCAGTCACCAATGATAATTAACACATCCTGATTGCATGTTCAGTCAATTTCAGACTGCAGAAGCTCATAAAAATCTTCAGTTTCCTCATCTTTGGCTTTGGTGGTTGGTGCATAAATTTGAATAATAGTCATATAAACTGGTCTTCTTTGTAGGCGTATGCCTATTATCCTATCACTGACAACATTGTACTTCAGGACAGATTTTGAATGAATGATGAATGCCATGCTATTCCTCTTCAAATTTTCATTCCCAGCATAGTAGATCATATGATTATCTGATTCAAAATGGCCAAAACTGGTCCATTTCAGCTCACTAATGCCTACGATATCAATCTTTATGCATTCCATTTCATTTTTGATGACTTCCAATTTTCCTGGATTCATACTTCGTACATTTCATGTTCCAATTATTAATGGCTGTTTGGAGCTGTTTATCCTCAGTTTGAGTCATGCCATGTCAGCAAATGGAGGTCTTGAAAGCTTTACCTTATCCATATCAGTAAGGCTGGTTTTACTCTGATGATGCAGCTCTTTCCAGCCTAAGTGGCTGATCCTCCTGCTCTGTATTAGACAATGTTTCCGGGCTCTTCATAAAGTTGCTCAGTAATGTATCTGCTATTCATAAGGTTTTCTCTGACCAATTCTTTGAGAAGTGGATGGCCTTTTCTTTCTTCCTAGTCTGTCTTAGTCTGTAAGCCATGCTGAAACTTGTGTACCTTATGCACCCCTCTGGGTTTGAAACACCAGTGGCACAGCCTCAAGCCTCACAGCAACACGCCACCACAGTAGGACAAACCAGCAGACAAGTTTGTCTCCCTTAGCTGTTCAAAATCTCTCCACCTTCCCCGTACATGGGTCCTTGCCTCATTCCTGCCACTGGGGGGTGGGGCCTGGATCCTTCTCCTCATCTGAATCCCTGCCGCTGCCTTTTCATTCTGTCCCAGTCACCCCTGGTCTTTTTCTCTCCTTTCCCCCCACTTTCCTGCTTTTGCCTCTTGTGGGGCGTGGCCTGGCTTACCTCCCCTCTCCTGAATCCCTGCTGCTGCCTCCTCACTCTGTCCTGGTCCCCCTGGCATTTTTCTCTCCTTTTCTCCCACTTTCCCACCTTTGCCACTTGTGGGGCGTGGCCTGGGTTCCCTCCCCTCAACTGGATCCCTGCCACTGCCTCCTCCTCTATAATATGTGGCTTTTCTAGATTTGGATGCCTGGGGTGACCTTCATTATGTGACCCTCAGAGCTGGCTCTGGGAGGTGTTACCATCCCCACCCTGAGCCTTGGTGCTTTGTGTTGAATGACAGAGTTGTTTGATAATGGAATAGCTCTGGGTGTGGAGGCTGGGATGTAACCCTCCCAAACCATTCTTGTCCCACCTCTCTTAAAAGTTTTCTTCACTTCCCCTAGCCACAGGAGCATTTTCTGTGCTGTTCTTTACCCACAGCTCCCCATCACACAGTGTGTTATAAGTTAGACAAGGGGGTGAGAGTCCATAGATGAAGGCCCTATCTCTTTATGGGGTCCTGGGTGGTGTTGGTGCTCTCCTGATGTCACCAAAGGTACGAAGCTGGGAACAGTGAGTCCAGCTGGATCCTCTGAAACTTGCTCTTGTATGTAGAGTAGCTAAAGTGAATGCAAGAAATGATGAAAGAAAACAGCTGAACAGAAGATTTCAAAAGGTGACTTGAGAAGACAAAGTATTATAATTGAATGTGCAAAGACCTACACTTAGAAAACCAAAAAGGAAGAACATGCTTGGCATTTGTCAAGCTGGAAGAACTGAAGAAAAAATTCAGTTTTCAAGTTGGCAATATTGAAGGTTTTATGGGTAAAATATTGAACGATGCAGGAAGCATCAAAAGAAGATGGAAGGAATAACAAAGTCACTGTACCAAAAAGAATTGGTTGACAGTCAACCATTTCAGGAGGTAGCACAGGATCAGGAACCAGTGGTGTTAAAGGAAGAAGAAACAGCTGCACTGTAGGGTTGGTGAAAAAGAAGGCTCCAGGAATTGACAGGCTACCCTTTGAGATGTTACAACAAATGGATGCAGTGCTGAAGGCACTCCCCCTTTGATGCCAAGAAATGTGGAACTGCACTACCTACCAGTCAGCTGGAAGAGGTCCGTATCTGTGCCCATTCCAAAGAAAGATGATCCAACATAATGTGGAAATTATCAAACATATCATCTTATGGCATGCAAGTATAATATTGCTGAAGATGTTTTGAAAACTGTTGGAGCATGATGTCAACAGGGAGGTGCCAGAAATTCAAGCCAGATTCAGAAAAGGATGTGGAAAGTGGGATATCATTGCTGATGCCAGGTGGATCTTGGCTGAAAGCAAAGAATACCAGAACGATGTTTACTTGTGATTTATTGACTATGCTATGACATTTGACTTTGTGGTTATAAAAAATTATGGATAACGTTGCAAAGAATGGGAATTCCAGAATACTTAATTGTGCTCACAAGGAACCTGTACATACACCAGGATGGTGTCATTCAAACAGAACAAGGGGATGCTTCATGGTTTGAAATCAGGAAGGGAGTGCATCAGCGTTGTATCCTTTCACCATACTTATTCAATCTGTATGCTGAATAAATAATCCAAGAAGCTGGACTGTGTGAAGAAACTGGTATTAAGATTGGAGGAAGACTCATTAACAACTCATTAACCTGTGATATGCCAATGACATAATGTTGCTTGCTGACAATGAAGGTGACTTGAAGCACTTACTGGTCAAGATCAAAGACTACACCCTTCAGTATGGATTATACCTCATCCTAAAGAAAGCAGAAGTCCTTGCAACTGGACCAGTAAGCAACATCAAGATAAATGGAGAAAAGATTGAAGTTGTCAGGGATTTCAGTTTACTTGGATCTACCATCGATGACCATGGAAGCAGCAGTCAGGTAATCAGTGTATTGCACTGGGCAAATTTGCTGCAATGGACCTCTTCAAAATGTTAAAGAGCAAAAGTGTCACTATTGAAGACTAAGGGGCATCTGACCCAAGCCATGGTATTTTCAGTAGCTTCATATGCATGTGAAAGATGGATCATGAGTAAGGAAGACTGCAGAAGAATTAATGCTTTTGAAGTGTGGTGTTGGTGAAAGAATACTGACGACACAATGGACATGTAGAAGAATGAACAAATCTGTCATGGAAGAAGCTGGAATGCGCCTTAGAAGTGAGAATGGCCAGACTTTGTCTTTTGTACTTTGGTCATGTTAGAGAAATGCCCCGTCCCTGCAGAAGGATATCATGCTTGGTAAAGTAGAGGGGTCAGGGAAAAAGGGGAAGGCCTGCAATTAAATGGATTGACACAGTGGCTGCAACAATGGGTTTAAGCATAGAAGGATTGTAAGGATGGTGCACGACCAGGTGGAGTTCTGTTCTGTTACATACATAGGGTTGCTGTGAGTTGGAGGCAACTTAACAGGAGTTAACAACAGAATCTGTCACCTCTTTGTTCCTATCTTTGCTCATTTTCTTTTCTTTTTTTTTTTTTTATTAGGATTTGGGTGAAGATTTACAGAGTAAATTCACTTTTCATACAGCAGTTCACATATACTTTGTCTCATGTCATTGACCAAA
>NW_006922053.1:2191796-2193666 GCF_000298275.1 Orycteropus afer afer | reverse complement strand
TATCTTCTGTGTCTGTGTTAATTGGTTTCCCTTTTCTTTGTTGAAGAGGGTCTGTGCAATCCTTCTGCCTAGTCCGCCATCTTGCCCCGCCTCCTCTTTGCTCATTTTCTAACTGGGATTTTTGCTTTGTTATTTGTTTTATGAGTTTTTTGAGTTGTTTTTTGTATATAAGTTATAAGAGTTCTTTGTATCTATTGAGTAAAAAACTCAAAAGTCAAACCCCTTCCCATCAAGTCAATTCTAACTAATGATGACTCCATCTATTACCAAGTAGAACTGTTCAGTAGGGTTTTCTTTGCTGTGATCTTTACAGAAGCAGATCAGCAGGCCTTTATTTGCTGGTGCCAGTGGTCTGTCTGAACTGTAAGTCTTTACCAGTGAAAACTGTAATGCAGAGCTGCCAAGACACCAAGACAGAGTTGTTTCAGAGAAGCAGTTTATTAGCACTCCCGGGTGATGTTCTCATGCCCTAGCATCAAGGCCAGAGAAGTCGCATCCCCAGGCAGGGGGTACAGATTTTTATAGACACAGAGAGGACCTAATTGGGGACACTAAGGAAATGGCAGGGTCCAATTAGCTGTTGGCACAGGTCTGCACCTAATTAGCATGAGGGGGCTTCACAAGAGGAAGTTTGTTACCACGTGGGACTTTCCAGCCTGGGTGGGTTCTGCCACCTCAGTTGTCTTATCAGGCTGTCTCATCAGGGCCTGACACCTGGAGGAAGCTGCCCACTGAAATGTTGGTGGCTTGGGTTTACTTCGGCCTAACAAAAACCTTATGAATAACAGTCTGAATACAGTACTGGAAAACTTTATGAATAGCCCTGAAACATTTTCTGATATAGAGCTGGAAGATGAGCCCCTCAGGTCAGAAGGTACTCAGAGTACAACTGGGGAAGAGCTGCCTCCTTGAGGTAGAATTGACCTTAATGACATGGATGGAATAAAGCTTTCATTCAGGACCTCCATTTGTTAATGTGGCATGACTCAAAATGGGAAGAAACAGCTGCAAATATCCATTAATAATCAGAACATGCAATGTACAAAGTACGAATCTAGGAAAACTGTAAGTTGTCAAAAATGAAATGGAACTCATAAAGATCAACATTGCAGGCATTAATGACCTGAAATGGACTGCTTTTGGCCATTTTGAATCAGACAACTATATGCTCTATTATGCTGAGAATGACAAATTGAAGAGAAAGGGTGTGGCAGTCATCATCACAAAGAATGTTTTAAGATCTATGCTGAAATACAGTGCTGTCAGTTATAGGACAATAGTATACACCTACAGGGAAGACCCATTAACACGACTGTTAATTCAAATTTATGCACCACTCACCAAAGCCAAAGATGAGGAAATTGAAGGTTTTTTATCAACTTCTGCAGTCTGAAATTGACCAAATATGCAATCAAGATGTGTTGATTATTACTGGTGATTGGAATGCAAAAGTTGGAAGCAAAGAAGAATCACCAGTAGTTGGAAAATATGGCCTTGGTGATAGAAATAAAGCTGGAGATTGCATGATATAATTTTGCGAGACTGAGTTATTCATTGCAAATACCTTTTTTCAACAATATAAATGACAGCAATACACGTGGACTTCACCAGATGGAGGACATAGGCTTCAGATCAACAACATCTGTGGAAACAGACCATGGAGAAGCTCAGTATCTTCAGCCAAAACAAGGCCAGGAGTAGACTGGAACAGACCATCAACTATTCATACACAAGTTCAAGTTGAAGCTGAAGACAATTAAAACGAGTCCATGAGATGGGTATATGGGTGGATAGATGGGTGGACAGGCTGAACGATTAGGTATGTCTATGAAATGGGGAGTGTATCCAAGAACATATATAGGGTTGGCAG
>NW_006922053.1:2187859-2190996 GCF_000298275.1 Orycteropus afer afer | reverse complement strand
AGCTTCGGGGGCAGGAGTGCATGGAGGGATGGACATGGAAGAGGTAACTATTGGGAGGAAGTGGGAGGGGAGCTGTTGCATTGTGGTAAACTGTGGTCAGTGTCATGAGACAAAGTATATGTGAACTGCTGTATGGAAAGTGAATTTGCTCTGTAAACCTTCACCCAAATCACAATTAAAAAAAAAAAGTCCATGAGAGCCTAAATATGGCCTTAATTATATCCCACCTGAATTTAGAGACCATCTGAAGAATGGTTTGACACATTGAACACCAATGACCGAAAACCAGCAGAATTGTGGGATGACATCAAGAACATCATCCATGAAGAAAGCAAAGGTCATTAAAAAGAAAAGGAATTAAAGGCAAAAGTGGATGTTACAGGAGACTCTGAAACTTGCACTTGAATAGAAATTAGTTAAAGGGAATGGGAGAAATTACAAAATAGAAGAGCTGAACAGAAGATTTCAAAGGGCAGTTTGAGAAGACAAAGTAAAATAATGAAACGTGTAAAGACCTGGAGTTTGAAAACCAAAAGGGAAGAACATCCTTGGCACATCTCAAGCTGAAAGAATTGAAGAAAAAATTCAAAGCTCAAGTTGCAACAGTGAAGGATTCTATGGGCAAAATATTGAATGATGCAGAAAACACCAAAAGAAGATTGAAGCAATACGTAGAGTCACTACCAAAAAGAATTGTTTGATGTTCAGCTATTTCAGGAGGTAGCATGTGATCAAGAACAAGTGGTGTTTAATGAAGCAGTGCAAATTGCACTGAGGAAAGTGACAAAAAATAAGGCTCCAGAAATTGATGGAATACCCATTGAGATGTTTCAAGAAATTTGGAAGACCTGATCAACTGACTACAAGAGATCAGTATTTATACCCATTCCAAAGAAAGGTGATCCAACAGAATGTGGAAATTATCAAGCAGTATCATTAATATCACACACAAGTAAAATTTTGTTGACGTTAATTTTTAAAAAATGTTTGAAATAGTATATTGACAGGACATTTCCAGAAATTCAAGCTGGATCCAGAAGAAGAATATCATTGCTGATATCATACGGATCTTGGCTGAAAGCAAAGAATACCAGAAGTATCCTTACCTGTGTTTTACTGACTATGCAAAGGCATGCAGTCATGTGGATCACAACAAATTATGACTAACATTGCAAAGAATGGGAATGCCAGGACACTTAATTGTACTCATGAGGAACCTGTGCATAGACCAGGAGGCTGTTGTTCAAACAGAAAAGGATATATTGCATGGTTTAAAATCAGGAATGGTGTTTGTCAGGGTTGTATCCTTTAACCATAATCATTCCATCTTTATGCTGAAAAAGTAATCTGAGAAGCTGGACTATATGAAGAAGAATGCGGCATCACAATTGGAATACAGCCCATTAACAACCTGTGATACACAGATGCCAC
Source organism: Orycteropus afer afer (assembly GCF_000298275.1). Classification (NCBI taxonomy): domain Eukaryota; kingdom Metazoa; phylum Chordata; class Mammalia; order Tubulidentata; family Orycteropodidae; genus Orycteropus; species Orycteropus afer. Next base: position 2,189,565 of record NW_006922053.1, on the reverse strand, counting down.
AGCCTTGCTGCTGAAAGTGAAGATGACTTGAAGCACTTACTTATGGAGACCAAAGACTAGATCTTCACTGTGTATTACACCTCAACATAAAATGAAAAGCCTTACAACCAGAGCAGTAAGCAGTGTCATGACAAATGGAGAAAAGATTGATGCTGTTGAGGATTTCATTTTACTGGCATCCACAGTGAACACCCATGGAAGCAGCAGTAAGGAAATCAGCTGTCACACTGCATGGGGCAGATCTGCCTCCAGAAGACTGCATTAGAGTGTTAAGAAGCAGAGCTGTGTCTTTGAAGACTGATGTGTACTTAACCCAAGCTATAGCATTTTCAGTTGCCTCCTATGCATGTGAAAGCTGGACAGTGAATAAGGAAGCCAGAAGCAGCATTGATGCCTTTGAATTGTCATGTTGAAGAATACTGAAAATACCACGGACTGCCAGAAGAACAAACAAATCTGTCCTGGAAGAAGTGCAGCTGGAATGCTCCTTACAAGGGAGAAAGGTCAGAGTTCCTCTTATTTACTTTGGTCAGAGGGTCTGGAGGAACTACCCCCTGGAGAAGGATATCATGGTTGGTGTTGGTAGTTAAGGGTATGTGTCAACTTGGCTGGGCCTGGTTGAGGGGCTGGGTAGCTGCATGTAGTTATTCCCCATGGTGAGACTGGTGATCAAGTCCATAGTGAAATCTACTAGAGCAGCTGAGTAGCTGCCTTGGGGATGAGGTCTGCTTCCAGTATATAAGAAGCAGCTTTGAGAAGGTCTCCAGCTTTTTGGCACATGTGGATCCTGCATTTGGCCAAATCTTCATCTCTGTGGCCTGCCATGTTGTTTGCCAATCTTGAGGTTGTTTCTGGATTTGAACTAGTGGCCTGCTGTGTTGCTTAATAACCTTGGGACTGTGCCATGTTACTTGTCAGCACTGGGTTTGTCAGCCTCAGCAGCCTACAGCTGCCTGAGTTAAGAGACGCCTCCAGCTCCAGTGGGCAAGGGAGCAGGAGGCAGAGCTGAAGCCCAGGGTTGAGGGGCCTTCACCCAGCCCCTAGAGCTGGCACTTTGAACTTGGGCTTCTAATCTCCTAAACTGTAAGAGAATAAATTGCTGTTTGTTAAAGCCAACCGTGTGTGGTATTCTGTTATAGCAGCACTAGAGAATGGAAATACTTGGTAAAGTAGAGAGTCAGTGAAAAGTGGGAAGACCCTCGAGACGGACTGACACAGTGGCTGCAGCAGTGGGCTCAAGCAGAGCAAGGACGGTGAGGCGGCCTGGGACGGGCCACCAGTCTGTCCTGTTGTGCACAGTGTCACTGACGTGGAGCTGACTTGATGGCACCGGACAACAACTGCAACATCTTCTGAGTCAGGCTTGAGTTCAGTTTCTGACAGCTTTTTGAATTCTCCTTAACAAAACTTAATTGCCTGTGATATTAATGATGTTGTTCAATAATTACCTCAGTTGCTTTGCATAGATGTGTGAGCGCTTCCAACATTGCATCTGTTTGTTGAAATATCCCAGTGGGTATTCTCTCAATTCTTGGAGCCTTGTTTATTGTCAATGCATTTAGTGCAAGTTGGACTAACTCCTTCAGTATTGTCAGTTCCTGATCATATGCTACCTCCTGAAATAGCTGAATGTCAGCCAGCACTTGTGTGTGTGTATGTTTAGTTTTGGGTTTTTTTTCCCTCTCTTTTTTTTTTTTTTTTTTTTT
>NW_006922053.1:2183408-2187759 GCF_000298275.1 Orycteropus afer afer | reverse complement strand
TTTTTTTGCTCCCCAGAGATGAGTGAGTGTACCATTCCTGTTGTTGTTGTTATGTGCCGTCGAATCAAACCCAACTCATAGTGACCCTTCCTTAGGTTTCCGAGGCAGTATTACTACAGAAGTAGATTGCCCAGCCTTCCTTCTGAAGAAGAAAGAAGGCTGGTGGGTTTGAACCGGCAGCCTTCTTGTTAGCAGTCAAGTGCCTTAGCCACTACACTATCAGAGCTCCTGGAGATACTTAAATACCAGGTCAGTATGTGGAGTGGACGGAGCAAGCTCCTATTCCATCTCCTAATTCCAAAAATCCGTTTAATATATTATCCTTGGATAAAAGATGTACCAGATATTAAATTGATAGGAACAAATACTACACTTGATCTTAACCAAAAGGCCAAGAAGCAATCAACTAACTTTTTTAGTGCCGTGACACTTTGTTTTCCTTCCATCTTTGGATGCTTCCTTCATCATTAAATGTTTTGTTCATAGATTCCTTCAGTATTGTAAATCAAGGGTTGAATTTTTTATACACTTCTCTCAGCTTGAGAAGTGCTGACCTTGTTCTTTTTTTATTTTCTAACTCCAGTTCTTTGTACGTTTCATTCTAATACTTTACTTTGTCTTCTCAAACCACCCATTGAAATTTGTTCAGGTATTTTATTTCATCATTTCTTCCCTTTCTTTTAATTACGCTAGGTTCAAGAGGAAGTTTCAGAGTCTCTTCTTAATCCATTTTGGTGGAATAAGCATGCAATTAGGCACACACTGTGGATAGATGATGTCCGTGTGTTGGAAGTGTCTGACACAGGATGCAGGCAGCGTGGAAGTGAATGTAGTTAGTGAAGGGATGAGGCTGATGTTCATACCTTAGAGCAGACCTTGGTAGAACACACAACCTTGTGTCAAATCCCTGTGAGTTCTCAGTTCCCCAGAACTGTCAGCCTCACCCTTAGTGTTCATGGAATCTTGCTGATCCAGAACGTGTGGGGTGTTTTAGGGCTCAGTGGTGATTGAGGACGTGGCCGTGGTCTTCACCCAGGAAGAGTGGGCTTTGCTGGATGTTGCTCAGAGGAAACTCTACAGAGATGTGATGACGGAAACCTTCAGAAACCTGACCTCAATAGGTAAGTATGGCATCATTTATTATTATTTATATTATTCCTTCAGTGAATAAAAATATTTTGGTCACTGACTTTGGTCCAGATGATGGGCTGAGGAACAGGATTAAATTGTTAAATATAACAGGTATTGTCCCTTGATCTATGAAATTTATGTATCCTGGCTTCCACGTGAACACAAAGCTCTGTGCAATAAAGTGAGTTCCATTTATGTTGTGATCAAAAGCCCTGAGGCTCTTTAAGTTCTGTAAGTGTTAGCATAAGCTTCAGGACTCACTTTGGGGCACTGAGAGATTGCTGTTTGGGGATTTTGCAGAGTTTACTGTATTTATTACAAGTTTGACACAATTTTCCTGCAAATAAAGTCACATTTCATTGTCATCAAAGATCCTGAAGATGAATGTGTTGACTCAGTGTCAGGGACACATTCCCCACTCAGTACTGTCTTCCCTTATGATACGAATTTTTCCATCAGCACCATGTCAGGAATAACATATTTGTTATCCTAGAGGAGCAAAGTGAATAGAGATAGGAAATTACATTTAATCATTCAGGAACGAAAGTCTGTTTGGGGTTGAGGCACAGCTGCACGAACACCTGAGCTTGCTCTTCTGACTTTAGCAGCCGTTCACACCTGAGGCCCTGGAGATCCTGGTCCTCTCTTAATGTGGTGTGTGATTGTGTCCAACACGTGTCTGTCTCCTTAGCTCTCCTAGTTCACTGCTTCTGTCCCCGCCACTCTTAGTCCTCATGGATGGTGTTCCCAGTAAGTTGCTTTTTATCCATTGCCCAAGTGCTGAAACAGCGAAATGTGGCAAACTTTTTCTTTGTTCACAGTAGCTCTTTATTCCCTAATCACTTCTTCCTTTTTTTTTTTTTTTTCATATTGTGAACTTCTACTTTAATTATTGGATCAGTCTCTGGAAACCTTCAAGATGGAAAACAGATATCCAGTGAGCATATAATGGTGCAGTTCATGAAGAATAGCTCCTGCATGTTAGCAGATCTCTCTGAATTGAGTGGCACTAAAGATCGGCATAAAAGTCAGAGGAACCATTCAAGGTGAGTGTCATTCATATGATAGAAAACATTCCTTCAGGATAAAATTCTAAAGTGTCAGGATAATACATACTTTATGTGTGTGTGTGTGTGTGTGTGTGTGTGTATAGGAGTTCTGGTAGCATAGTGCCTAAGGCACTTGACTGCTAACCAGAAGGCTGGCGGTTCAAACCCACCAGCCACTCCTCAGAAGGAAGGTTGGGCAATCCTACTTCCGTAGTGATACTGCCTCGGAAACCCAAGGAGGGGTTGCTATGAGTCGGGGCCGACTCGACGGCAAACAACAACAGCAACAACAACATAGATGTATACATACAAACCAAAACCAAACCAAACTCACTGCCATCAAGTCGATTCTGATTCATAGTTGACCCCCTTTGTGTTTCTGAGGTGGTAAATCTTTACGGAAGTAGATTGCCCGGTCTTCCTTCCACAGAGTGGCTGGTGGGTTTGACCCATCAACATTCTGGTTATCAGTCAAATGCCTTAGGCACTATGCCACCAGAGTTCCTATGTATGTCTGTGTGTGTGTTTATAGGAGCTCCAGTAGTATAGTGTCTAAAGGCACTTGACTGCTAACCAGAAGGCTGGTGGTTCAAGGCCACCAGCCACTCCTTGTAAGGAAGATGGGGCAGTCTACTTCCATCATGATACTGCCTTGGAAACCCTAGGAGGGGTCGCTATGAGTCGGGTCCAACTTGACGGCACATAACAACAACATTTGTATGTATATAATGCTGGGTAAGGTGTAGGTCAGCAAAAAAAGAAAACCCTATATGTGATGGATTAACAGAATGTCTGCAGCAATAGGTTCAAACATAGCAACAGTTAGGGTGCAGGGCCAGACAGTGTTCCATTTTGTTGTACATGGTGTTGCTGTGAGTCAGAGCTGACTCAGTACACTTAACAACAATATATATAAACCTAGTTGTAAAATTATGGATTCCAAGAATATTTTCACAATGTAACATTTTAGTTATTGTGGATCAGATACTCAATCTACTTCCATAGAAATACTGCATTGGAAACCCAAGGAGGGGTCATTATGACTCAGGACTGACTCAATGGCAGTGAGGTTTTTTTGTTTGTTTGCTTTTTAGTTTTGGGGTCAGATATTGAGTATTTGAAACATTTCACTAGACACAGTTACCATAAAGCCACATATAGAAAAAGTGACAATAATGGTAATCTTTCTGCTAGATGGCTTGGAGTATGAAGCATGAGACAAATCAGGACAAAACCATGCATGTTCTGTTCACTGTGTTTGGTTTTGATGAGTGGGAACAGATATATTTCTAACAGTGTATTTTCTATTTTTAACAGAAATCATACAGTAGAGAACCTCTGTGAAAATAGTGAAGGTGATCAGTGTGGGACAGAACTGAGGCAGATTCCAAGTCTTACTGGGCTAAAAATAAACCATCCAGGAGGAAATCCTTTCGATTGCTGTGAGTGTGGTAAAGCCTCCACGGATCTCTCATCACACAAGCATCCTTGCAGATCTCACACTGGATGCAGTACGTGTCTGTGTAAGGAATGTGGTGGAGCCTCCACTTGTACCTCTCAACTAACCACTCCTAGGAGATCTCTTAATGGAAAGAAATCCCATAAGTGTAAAGTATGTGGGAAAAACTTTATTTGTGTCTTAGTGCTTAAGAATTCTGTAACAGCACTCACTGGTGAGAAATCCTATGAATGCAGTGAATGTGGGAAACATTTCTGCAGTTTCTTATCCTTTCGGACACATGTAAGAAACCATGAATGTAAAGAATGCTGTAAAACATACAGTCATCCTTCATCCCTCATTTTACATAAGAAATTTCATGACAGATACATGTCTTTTGAACGTAAGGAATGTAGGAAAGCATTTAGTAAGACCTCATCCCGCAGTATACATATAAAGACTCATGGTGGAGAGAGGCCTTATGAATGTAAGGAATGTGGGAAAGCTTTTAGGTACCCCTCATCCCTCTCTAGACATACAAGGACTCACAGTGGAGAGAGACCTTATGAATGTGAAGAATGTGGGAAAGCCTTTAGGTACCTCTCAGACCTCACTATACATACAAAGATGCACAGTGAAGAGAGACCTTATGAATGTAAGGAATGTGGGAAAGCCTTTAGGTACCTCTCATCCCTCACTAGACATACAAAGATTCACAGTGGAGAGAGACCTT
>NW_006922053.1:2171844-2183308 GCF_000298275.1 Orycteropus afer afer | reverse complement strand
TCACAGTGGAGAGAGACCTTATGAATGTAAGGAATGTGGGAAAGCCTTTAGGTACCTCTCAGACCTCACTATACATACAAGGACTCACAGTGAGGAGAGACCTTATGAATGTAAGGAATGTGGGAAAGTCTTTAGGTACCCCTCATCCCTCACTAGACATACAAAGATTCACAGTGGAGAGAGACCTTATGAATGTAAAGAATGTGGGAAAGCCTTTAGGTACTTCTCAGACCTCACTATACATACAAGAATTCACAGTGGAGAGAGACCTTATGAATGTAAGGAATGTGGGAAAGCCTTGAGGTACCTCTCAGACCTCACTATACATACAAGGACTCACAGTGGAGAGAGACCTTACGAATGTAAGGAATGTGGGAAAGCTTTTATATGTTCTTCACACCTTACTGAACATAAAAGAATTCACAGTGGAGAGAGACCTTATGAATGTAAGGAATGTGGGAAAGCCTTTAGGAATCTCTCAACCCTTACTAGACATACAAGGACACACAGTGGAGAGAGACCTTATGAATGTAAAGAATGTGGGAAAGCCTTTAGATGCCTCACAACCCTCACTAGACACACAAGGACACACAGTGGAGAGAGACTTTATGAATCTAAGGAATGTGGGAGAGCCTTTAGGCAGCTCTCAGACCTCACTACACACTTAAGAACTCACAGTGGAGAGAAGTCTTATGAATGTGAGGAATGTGGGAAAGCCTTTACACAGCTCTCAGTCATCACATACAAGGATTCACAATGGAGAGAAACTTTATGAATACAAGGAATGTGGAGAAGCCTTAGCTCAGCGTTTATACCTTACAAGACATAGAAGAACTCACACTGAAGAGAGACCTTATGAAACGAAGTACTGTGGGAATGTCTTTAATCAGGCTTCATTCCTCTAAACATGCAAGAAGAACTCACAATGGAGTGAGATTTTAGGAGTAAGGAATGTGGGAAAACCTTCAGGGGTTCCGCACGTCACTACACATACAAGATGCGGCCTCAGTGGAGAGGCCATCAACAGTGAGATGTTTCCTCTTTACTGCTGTACTATTAACCAGCAAGTTTCCATAAGTCTGATTAAAGAACAAAATAGAAAATACCACAGTGAATCAGCAATACTCACTCATACAAGGGGCCGGCCAGTAGAAGTACTTTCTGCCTTTGGGAGAAATGAACATTTCAGTGTAATAGTGAGGTTGTCAGCATCAGTGTTTAAGTTCTTAGTCCAAGATCAATTTCACCTTTCTCAAAGTCTGGCTATTAATAAGTAAGGCTGCAGGGAATAGCCTTGGGCAAATGTGGTATTATATTTTTTTTTTAATATTTTGTTGGTGGTGTTTTACATACAATAAAATAACTGATGTCATATTTGGTATAAGAATATTTTGTTTGCTTCCTTATTTGTTGCATTTACCTCCATTTTTTCTGTTGTAAGTTAACTATTTTGCCTTTTATCAAATTGTTTGATAATTTGAGATTCTGCAAATATTGCCTTTTTCATTGTACTTTGGCCTACTAAGTTTAATAACTATACATTGCCTATGATTATTATTATGTGGTGTTGAGCAAATGGTATTTCCTGTTCTAATAATTTCTTCTATGTTTTTTTTTATTTTAAATTCTTTAAGAAATCATTTTCCCTACTCTTTATTAAATTATTTATACCAGGATAGGCTAAATGTATCTAAAATTTCATTATTGTAAGCTCCCTTTAGTTGTTCTTAGGTGCCATCCAGTCAGTAATGAGTCATACTGACCCTTTGTACATCAGGACAAAAAACTGCCCTGTCCTATGCCATCCTTAACATTTTTTCTATGTTTGAGTCTACATTCCAGGCACTGTATCACTCCGTCTTGTTGAGGGTCTTCCTCTTTTTTAGTGGTTTTCTACTTAGCATAATATCCTACTCCAGGGTCTAGTCCCTACTGATTAAATTGGACGTAACTATCTATAATTATAGCTTTATTGCTCACCCAACATACAAGCAGATGTGATCTGCCTTCCAGTTGATTCTAAGTCATACCAACCATACACAACAGAGTAGAACTGCACCATGTTGTTGTTGTTATATGCCATCGAGTCAAACCCGACTCATAGCGACCCCTCCTTGGGTTTCCGAGGCAGTAACACTACGGAAGTAGGATTGCCCAACCTTCCTTCCACTCCCCGGAGCTCTGGTAGCATAGTGGCTAAGGCACTTGACTGCTAACCAGAAGGCTGGCAGTTCAAACCCACCAGCCACTCCTCAGAAGGAAGGTTGGGCAATCCTACTTCCGTAGTGTTACTGCCTCGGAAACCCAAGGAGGGGTCGCTATGAGTCGGGTTTGACTCAACGGCACATAACAACAACAACAACATGGTGCAGTTCTACTCTGTTGTGTATGGTTGGTATGTCTTAGAATCAACTGGAAGGCAGATCACATCTGCTTGTATGTTGGGCCATAGGGTTTTCGAAGCTGTAATCTTTTAAGAAGCACTTTGCCACATCTTTCTCCCACAGAGCATCTTGTGGGTTTGAACCACTGACATTTTGGTTACCAATGGAAGTCCTAACCACTGTACACAAAAGCTCCTTCAGATACATAGATAAGTACATATCTTAATCTACATGTATAAATTTGTCAGGTGAAGAAATCTACCAAACTTGATCTGTTTGGGGAGAGAAAACGTGTCTCTATGGAAAGAATCAAAATTGAAGGAAATGAAATGTCCCAATCTTTAAAATACAGGTTTTCCCTTTAAAAACAATAGTACCTGCAAGACTTATTTGGAAATTAATTCAGGGACAAATAGGTAAGACTTTTTTAATACAAAAGAAGAATATAATGAGAACGTCTGGCAGTGGTGCTGTGCTGCCATGGCGGGCCCTGGCCAGCAGCAGCATTGAGTCATTTCTCAAGTGATAGTGGAGGGAGAGTAGAAGTCTCCTGGTGAGTTGCTGTCCTGTGGCAGCTAAGTTCTTCTGGGTCCTCTTGCTGGCACAAATGCACCTCTCCCCACACCTGCACTGTTGTCTTCCCCTGGATGTGTGCTTTGTCCTTCCTGACCTCTGCCATGGGTCCTCCAGGCCAGTCTGCCTCACTTTTCACTGGCTGTGTTCCCAGAGTTATAGAGACTCAGATCTGTGCTGTACTACTAGTCCCAATCTACTCTTTGTCCACTTCTTGCTCCTTCCAGGACTGTGTCAGTCTGAATCCTCTCTTGGCTCCCACCCTAGGCTTTTGGTCAAGTAAGAAGAAACCTGCCACCTCTGACAATCTCAAAATGACATAGAGTTGTTCAGCAAGTAGGGATGTGCACAGTGTACAAATGCCTACCTTCCTGTGGTCCCTGCTTCACCCGCCCACTCTTGTGGTGCTCAGATTGGTTGTCCGGTCCATCATTTGTTGTCCAGAGTTCTGAGTTGGCTGGCTGTACCTCCTTGTTCTTTGTCATTATTGTGGGGGATCATGAGAGTGCTATTATGTCTGCTGCCATCTTGTCCTTCCTCCTCCTGATGTCTGGTTTGAATGCTCCAGACACTTTCTAGAAGAAATGGAAGGATGAAGGGAAGAAAGACTTACTCTTCACAAAGTGTTTTCGTACTACAGGTTTCCTCAGGACCAGTCATTTGGTGGGTATATCCTGAGTAAGCACTTTTATATATTTTAACATGACAAGTTGTCCACTGCATACACACGTAGGATAGTCACATTCTTTTCTAATGAGAAAGTCTACTGAAGAAATACCGTCCATTCCGGACAGTGATGAGAGCAGGGCTCAGCAAATATTTGTAATGGGCTAGATGGCAGACATGTTAAGCTTTGCAGGCCATGTGCTGAAGAGCAAAGATGTCTCTTTGAAAACTAAGGTGCACCCAACCCGAGCCATGGTGTTTTCAGTCACCTCATAAGCATGTGAAAGCTGGGCAGTGAATAAGGGAGGGTGAAGAAGAGTTGATGCTTTTGAGTTGTGGTGTTGGCAAAGAATACCGAAAGTACCATGGACTGCCAGAAGAGCTAAAAAATCTTTCCTGGAAGAAGTGCAGCTGGTATGCTCCTTGGAAATAAGAATGGCCAGACTTCGTCTCACATACTTTGGTCATGTCAGAAGCATATCATGGAGAAGGATATCATTTTGGAGAGTCAGCAAAGAAGGGGAAGACCCTTAGTGAGATGGATTGACACACTGGCTGTAACAATGGGCTCAGGTATAGCAAGCATTTTGAGACTGGCACAGGACCAGGCAGTGTTTCGTTCTGTCGTACACAGGGTTGCTGTGAGTTGGAGATGACTCAACAGCACCTAACGACATCCACAGGTCATATATTCATCTTTGCAAAGACCTAACTGTGCTGTTGTACCTCACTATCAGCTGTAGACAACACATAAATGGTCATTGCTCAGTTTAAGCAGTGAGCACCTCTCTGTGAGGCAGCCTGCACATTCCTTACAGCACCAGATACTGGCTGGCCTGAGGCCACTTCCCACATTCCTCAAGATAATATGTAAGAGCTGAGCCTTTTAAATAACAAGGAAAATTAAATAAATGAGAAGCCTGCAAAAGGTATCTTGAGATAAGAACTGGCCAGAAGCGGTCACAGTTTCCTCTGCTTAGCCATGCGGGTGCAGTGTGGAAAACCTTCAGCTGAATGACCTTATGACGTCACACACCCCTTGGTGGCCATGACACTACCCCCACTACACCCCCATCATGTTAATGAGCCTACTGTATAGTCACTGTGTTGCTGGAAAGCCCATGAATGATCGTAACTTACCTACTCCATGTCCTATTTCAGCCCTGAAGTCCCCAGCCTGGGGGAGCTTGATCTGAGGCAGTCCTCCAGGTTCCTTGTTTGTGCACCTACAATAAAGCACTTTGCTCTCCTCACTCTGATGTTCTACTTGTTGGCTTGAGAGCCAAACTGGGCAGGACCCTCTGGCAGAAATTGTCTGCAAAAAATTGACCACAAAGTGTCCCTGACTGATGCCCGGTTCCAGGGACTGAGATGCTGGCTGGGGGGGGGGGGGGTGCCTGCATCTCTCAGTGCCTCCAGGCTCTTTTGTTCCAGGATAGATACCTTTGGCCCCAATGGCTGGCACTCATCCTGGACCTAATGGTGACAGACTGTGAGGCAAGCTGACAGGAAGAGGGAGATGGCTCCCTGGTGAGGACAGTTTAAATCCTATTTTCCTGGCAGACCAGCGGCATCCGAGACCCAGTAATGTGTAGCCAGTGAGGATGGAGAAAAGGAATGGTATTTGCTAAAGTAGGTGTCTGTACATGTTGGTACTGTGGGTAATTGTTAAAGTACTTTAGGTTGTATGGCTCCAAAGTGCATTTTAAAGAACCGGTCTTACTTTTGGGGGTATGACCCAATGAGTATTAGCTGAGATCAGTAGTGGTTAGCACACAGGTAGCAATAGCCTGTGAAACTAATCTAGTGATGAGTAATCAGGCTAACCAAATTCCGGATTACAGTCTCCAAAGGTGTATTTTGGAAACTTGGCCTTGTTTTGAATCCGGGCCTATGAAAATTAAAGTGCAGTGTTTTGTGCAATGCCACTTGGCCCCAGTATGCTTTAGGAGATAGTGAACAGTAGCCCGAGACTGGCTCACTGAACTGTAATTCAATGATGCAACCCAATTTGTTTTGTTCATGGGAAAAGAAATGGAATGAGAAAATGTATGTGGAAGAATTTATGACTTTGTGGGGGAAAAAAAAAAAAAAAAGGAATTTCCAGGAAGAATGTAAGATTTTCCTCTGTTGTTGTTGTTGTTGTTGTTAGGTGCCATCGAGTTGTCTCCGACTCATAGTGACCCCATGCACAGCAGAAAAAAATAACGCCTGGTCCCACACCAGCTCCACGATCCCCACTATACCTGAGCCCATTGCTACAGCCACTATATCAATCCATCTCGTTGAGGGCCTTCCCCTTTCATCAACCCTCCACTTTACCAAGGGTTCTGAGTACTTGGTGCCACTCTGACAAGAAATATACCACAAACGGGAAGTCCTTAACAAACAGGAGTTTATTCTCTTACAATTTGGAGGCTTTAAATCCAAGTTCAAAGTGCCAGGCTCTAGGGGCTGGGTGAAAGCCCCTCAGCCTTGGGCTTCAGCTCTGCCTCCAGCTCTTGGCCCACTAAAGCTGGAGGCTTTTCTTCACTCAGACAGCTGCTGGCTGCTGAGGCTGCCAAGCCCAAGGTTGACAAGTAAAAAGGCACAGTCCCGATGTTACCAAACCACATGGCAGGCCATTAATTTAAGTCCACTGTACATCCCACAGTCAGCAGAACATGGCAGGCTGCTGAACAATGACACGACTACATGCAGGGTTCAACTATGCATAGGCTAGAGACCATTCCCAAGGCTTCTCCTTATATACGGGAAGCAGACCACATCCCAAAGGCAGCTACTCAGCTGCCTGTAGTAGATCCCACCGTGGAGTTGATTGCCAGTCATCATGGGGAATAACTACCACCAGCTGCCCAGCCACTCAACCAGGCCCAGCCAATTTGACACACAAACATAACTACCACACCAAGCATGACATCCTCTCCAGGGAATGGCCCTTTCTGATAACATGTGATGAAGTCTGGCCATTCTTGCTTCCAAGGAGCATTCTGGCTGCACTTCCTCCAGGACAGATCTGTTAGTTCTTTTAGCAGCCCATGGTACTTTCAGCATTCTTCACCAGTGCCACAATTCAAAAGCATCAATTCTTCTTCAGTCTTCCTTGATCATTGTCCAGCTCTCACATGCACATTAGACAATTGAAAATATCATGGCTTGTGTCAGGTGCACCTTAGTCCTCAAGGAGACATCTTTGTTCCTCAGCACTTGAAAGAGGTCTTTTGCAGCTGACTTGCCCAGTGCTTTATGTTGTCTGATGTCCTGACTGCTGCTTCCATTGGCATCAATTATAAAACTAAGCAATGTGAAGTCTTTGACAACTTCAGTCTTTTCTCCATTTATCATGATGCTGCTTATAGGTCCAGTTGTAAGGATTTTTATTTTCTTTATATTGAGATGTAATCCATACTGCAGTCTATAGTCTTCAATATTCATCAGTAAGTGCTTCAAGTCATCCTCACTTTTAGCAAGCAAAGTTGTGTCATCAGTGTATGGCAGGTTAATGATTCTTCCTCCAATCTTGATGCCATGTTCTTCTTCATATAGTCCAGCTTCTCAGATTATTTCCTCAGCATATAGATTGAATAAGTGTGGTGAAAGGACACAACCATGATGCACTCCCTTCTTGATTTTAAACCATGCAGTGTCCCCTTGTTCTGTTTGAACAACAGCCTCCTGGTCTATGTACAGGTTCCTCATGAGTACAATTAAGGGTTCTGGAATTCCCATTCTTCTCAATGTTATCCACAATTTGTTAGGATCCACACTATCAAATGCTTTTGCATAGTCAATAAAACAAAAGTAAACGTCTTTCTGGTATTCTTTGCTTTGAGCCGAGATCCATCTGACATCAGCAGTGATATCTCTTGTTCCATGTCCTCTTCTGTATCCAGCTGGCACCTCTGAAAGTTCTCTGTCAATATACTGCTGCAACCATTTTTGAATTATCTCAATAAGATTTTACGTGCATGTGATATTAATGATATTGTTCTATAATTTCCACATTGTGTGGGATTACCTTTTTTTTTTTTTTTGAATATGTACAAATATGGATCTTTTCCAGTCAGTTGGCCAGGTAGCTATCTTCCAAATCTCTTGGGATAACCAAGTAAGTGCCTCCAGTGGGGCATCTGTTCATTGAAACATCTCAATGAGTCTTCCATCAATTCCTGGAGCCTTGTTCTTCTGCAATTCCTTCAGTGCAGCTTCAACTTCTTCCTTCAATATCATTGGTTCTTGCTCATATGCCACCTCCTGAAATGGATGAAGATCTACCAGTTCTTTTTGGTACAGTGACTCTGTGTATTCCTTCCATCGTCTTTTGATGCTTCCTGCATCATTCAGTGTTTTGTCCATAGAGTCTTTCAATATTGCAGTTCAAGGCTTAAATGTTTCCTCAGTTCTCTCAACTTGAGAAATGCTGAGTGTGTTCTTCCGTTTTGGTTTTCTAGCTCCAAGTCTTTGCACATTTCAGTATAATGCAGTATTGGCTTTGTCTGCTCGAGCTGCTCTTTGAAATCTTCTGTTCAGCTTTTTAAACTTGTCATTTCTTCCATTTTGGCTACTGTCTACTCAAGGGCAAGCTTCAGAGTCTCTTCTGTCATCCATTTTGGTCTTTTCTTTTTTTTTTTTTTTTTTTTCCTCATCTTTTTAATGACCTCTTGCTTTCTTCATGGATGATGTTCTTGATGTCATCCCACAATTCTTCAGATTTTCCTCTAGAAGTTTAAAAAGAGAAGATTGAAATATTTACAAGGTAAAAAGAGAGTTGTTTCATACTAAAATAGAATGTCTGTTTATACCAGAATATGAAAGATAATAAAACCTAAAAGGTATATAATAAGTTGCAGGAGGTCAGAAGAAAGTTAAGTGGAAGACTAAACTTACGCCACAGAGAATAGAAGGATGTATATGTGTATCTTAGCCTAATATTGAAGGTGTTCATATTTTTTTAAGACATATAATATATAACATCTTTTTTAAGACAAAAATATATAACAAAGATGAGAAATATTGCAAAGCTCTTTGAAGGTTTTTGTTTGATGTGACAGACATTCTTGTTTATTTGCAACTGAAGATTTAATGGATTAATTCATAAAATTTTTAAAAAACAAAACTTTAATGTTCAATCTTCATCAAAAAGTCTGAACAAAATTCCTCCATCTGAGACTCTGGCAAATTAATAAATTTTGTTTAGAACCCATTTTCTATTAAGTCAGTCTTGCTACAGAATTGCTGTTCACGTTTTAGGAAACTACGTTTCCAGTATGTTTAGATCTTTAGCTGGATATGATTTTTCTGTTTCACTTTGTTCTAAAAACTTGCTGTGTCTAAGCTTCTGTTTTGTATCATGTTGAAACCCATTTCCATAGAAAAAAATCTTAAAAAAAAAAAAAAAAAGCAAAAAAACTGCATTCTTTTTTCTTCCAACAGAACTACTTCTTACTTGTAGCTTGTGATTTGGGCTTTTAGTAGTTATTGTAAAAATTTTAATATAAATAAGTCTACTTAAAAAAAAATAGGAAAATGTTTGCTTAATATGTTATGAATTACATGAAATATGTTGTCTAATCAAAGAGAAGTGCTGAATTTTCTTTAATTTGTATGCCAAGAATCTTTGCCTAATAAGCTTGTTGTTATTATTAGCTGCAGTTGAGTCAGCTCTGACTCTTAGTGACCCTGTGTACAACAAAACAAAACACTGCCCAGTCCTGCACCAGCCTCACAAGATCAGCAGTTCAAACCCACTAGCCACCCCATAGAAGGAAAATAGTGTAATTACAAGCAGGGTCACCCGTGGTGGACAGGTTTCAATGAAGCTTCCAGACTAAAACAGAAGAAGGAAGGGGTCATCCATTTCTCAAAGAATTGGTCAGTGAATGCCTTATGAATAGCAGTGAAACACTATCTCATATATTACTGGAAAACTTTATGAATAGCCCTGAAACTTTGTCTGACATAGTACCAGAAGATGAACCCCTCAGGTTAGAAGGCACTCAAAATACAACTTGGGAAGAGCTGCCTCCTTAAAGCAGAGTTGACCCTAATGAAGTGGATGAAGTAAAGCTTTCAGGACCTCCATTAGCTGATTTGGCACAACTCAAAATGGGAAGAAACAGCTTCAAATATCCATTAATAATTGGAATGTGGAATGTACAAAAATATGAATCTAGGAAAACTAGAAGTTGTCAAAAATGAAAGGGAACAGATAAAGATTGATATCCTAGGTAATAGTGAGCTGAGATGGACTGGTATTAGACCTTTTTAATCAGACAATTATATGACCTGCTATGCCGTATATGAAGGAAAACGTGGTATCAGGATTGGAGGAAGAATCATTAACAACCTGAGATATGCTGATGATACAACTTTGCTTGCTGAAAGTGAGGATGACTTGAGGCACTTACTGATGAAGATTGAAGAACACAGTCTGCAGTATGGATTACATCTCAATATAAAGAAAACAAATCCTCACACAACTGGACCAATAAGCAGCATCACGATAAATGGAGAAAAGATTGAGGTTGTTAAAGAATTCACATTGCTTGGTTCTACAATCAACACCAATGGAAGCAGCAGTCAGGACATTATACGATGTGTATACTGGGCAGGTCAGCTGCAAAGGAACTCTTCCAAGTGCTGAGCAGCAAGGATGTCTCCTTGAGGACTAAGGTGCACCTGACACAGGCCATGATATTTCCAATCGCCTCATATGCATGTCAGAGCTGGACAATGAATAAGGAAGACCAAAGAAGAGTTGATGCTTTTGAGTTGTGGCGCTGGAGAAGAATGCTGGAAGTAGCATGGACTGCTAAAAGAACTAACAGATCTGTCCTGGAGGAAGTGCAGCCGAGATGCTCCTTGCAAGTGAGAATGGCCAGACTTCATCTCACCTACTTTGGTCATCCATTCCCTGGAGAAGGATGTCATGCTTGGTAAGGGGAGGGTCAATGAAAGAGGGGAAGGCCTTCAACAAGATGGATTGATACGCTGGTTGCGACAATGGGCTCAAGTATAGCAGGGATTGTGGGGCTGGCACAGGATTGGGTGGTGTTTCGTTCTGCTGGCATGGGGCCACCATGAGTCAGAAACAACAGCACGTAACAACAACAACAACAGCAGCTATTCCAGAAATGACAAATTGAAGAAGAATGGCATAGCAGTCATCATCACAAAGACTGTTTTAATGCTGTCGATTATAGGATAATATTCATATGCCTTCAAGGAAGACCAGTTAATGCTACTATTACTCAAATTTGTACACCAGACACTAACGTCAGAGATGAGGAATTGAAGATTTTTACCAGTCTGAAATCGATCAAATATGCAATCAAGATGTATTAATGATTACTGGTGATCGGAACGCAAAAGTTGGAAACACAGAAGAATCATTGGTTGTTGGAAAATATGGCTTTGGTGACAGAAACGACACCAGAGATTACATGATAAAATTTCACAAGACCAAAAATGTATTCATTGCAAATACCTATTTGCAGCAACATAAATGGCAGCTATACATGTGGACATCACCAGATAGAATACACAGAAATCAGACTGACTACATCTGTGGAAAGATGCAATGGAGACACTCAGTATCTTCAGCCAAAACAAGGCCAGGACTATACAGATAAACACATAAACACCTGAGATGATCAGATGGGGGTCAGTGAACAGAGGTATACTCTAGACCAAGGATAGATTCAGCTAAGGCTAATCTTGCACAGACACCAGTGATACAAAATACCTGCAGTCCTTACAGAAACAATAGAAGACTGTGATAGTTGGAGCTGTGTGTCAACTTGGCTGGACCCCAGTTCTGTGTGGTGTTCCCATGATGGGAT
>NW_006922053.1:2159752-2171379 GCF_000298275.1 Orycteropus afer afer | reverse complement strand
TATATATATATATATATACACACATACACTTTGCTGGTTTTTGTGTTTCTCTAGAGAACCCAATCTAACACAAAGACAGACACAGAGTAATCCCTCACAGACATCCAGACACTATGGGAGAGAGATCCAATAGATCTCCTGTCTCAGGACCATGGTACTGGGGGACACCAGACTCAACTGGCACAACAAAATACGTAAAAGTGCTGCTCCACATCCTACATTGATGAGTAGTGACTGGGGTCTTAAAAACTTTCAAGCAGCCATCTAAGATGCAGCTAACAGTCTCCTAGCATCAGAAGCAAAGAAGAACACACACACACACCAAAAAAAATGACATTTAGAAGCAATCAGCCCTAGGACATGATAGCCCTTGAGACCAGAAGAACTGGATGGTACCCAGCTACCAATGCCAACTACTCAGGAAAGGATCAAATCTGGAGATCCTGGACAGAATGGGAGGGAAAACATGGAACGAAATCCAAACACTCAATAATGACCAGAATTACTGGTCAGATGAAATCTGGTGAGACTCCCAATACTATGGCCCTGGAATACATTCTGCCCCTGGAATAAAACTCGCCCCCAGGGGTGGGCTCTCAGCCCAATAGTTACCAAGATGTACATGCAGACCACTCAACCCAGGATGCCACACCCACATAATCTATGGTAATACATCCCTTAGAGCAATAGACCATGGGACACCAGAGGACCAACATTCAAACTGAGGAAATGCAGGACAAACAGGAGTGCATAAATATGAGGGGCACAGGGGGAGGTTGCAGGGTAGGGAGGGGAGGAGACTGAGTTAGGGTTGGACATGGTGAATGGGGAATTAAACTAAATGTACGCATTACGTTGAATGTAAAACACGCTCTTAAAATAAAAATAAATAAATAACAAGGCCAGGAACTGAGTGAAACAGATCATCAACTGCTCATATGCAATTTCAAGCTGAAGCTCAAGACAATTAAAACAAGTCCACAAGAGCCAAAATATAACCTTCATTATATATCCCACCTGAATTTAGAGACCATTTGAAGATTAGATTTGATGCATTTAACACCAGTGATCAAAGACCAGATGAGTAGTGGGATGACATCAAGAACATCATACATGAAGAAAGTAAGACAAGAAAGGAAGAAAAGGCCAAAATGGATGTCAGAAGAGACTCTGAAATTTGTTCTTGAATGGAGAATAGTTAAAGCAAATGTGAAAAATGAGAAGATGAAAGAGCTGAACAGAAGATTTCAAGGGGCAGCTTGAGCTTGAGCAGACAAAGTAAGTTATTATGGTGAAGAATACTGAACGTACTATGGCCTACCAGAAGAATGAACAACTCTGTCCTGGAAGAAGTGCAGCCGGAATGCTCCTTAGAAGCAAGAATGGTCAGGCTTCATCTCACCCACTTTGGTCATGTTGCCAGAAGGGCTCAATCCCTGAAGAAGGATACCATTCTGGGTAAAGTGGAGGGTCAGTGAAAAAGGGGAAGACCCTCCATGAGATGGATTGATACAGTAGCTGCAACAATGAGCTCAAGTGTAGCAAGGATTGTGAGGCTGGCTCAGGACTGCACAGTGTTTCATTCTGTTGTACAAAGGGTCTCTATGCATCGGAGCTGACTTGACAGCACATAACAACAACATTCTGGAATTCTAATCACACATGAGTTATTCCTATTGATGGTATACCACGTAAAATTTAGGCTTTCTTTTTGTTGTTCTTTTTTCGGATTGTTCATCTAACAAACTAGTCTTGAGAGATTTGTCTTCAATGACACTAATTCTGTCTTCCACGGATTCAGTTCTATTCCTTTGCCCTATCAATGTATTATGTATTTCTGAAATCTTAGTATTAATCTTCTGGATTTCTATTTGTTGTTTTTGTATGTTTTCTAATTTCTCATTTTTAGTTATTTATTTTTGTTTATTTCAGTTCTTACATTGTTTTCTTAAATTCTAGAGTTTTGTCTGTTTTCCTTGATTTTGCCAGTGTTTTCCTTGATCTGTCTCTCCATCCATTGAAGGTACCTACATATAATTCTTTTGAATTCCTTATCAGGTAGTTCCATTGCCACTTCTTCCTCAGGGAGGTTTTCTAGTTCCGTATTCTGGCCCCTTGTTTATACTACTTTATGTTGCTTCTTCATGTGAACTAGGATGGTCAGTCTTCTCTGAGACATTGTGTTGTCATTGTATTTGTGTTTAATTGGTGGTTGTATGTTGGTGTGATTCACCCACTTGTTTTTTGTTTTGTTTTGGTTTGTTTTTTTTGCTTCATTTTTTGATATATCCAAGTGAACAGGACCAGTGCTCCACACTATTTGCTAGTTTGGTAGAGAACAGCCTGGAGTGGAGTGCGTCCTTGGACCTCAGATCCCTGCTCTGAGATGACAGCAGAGAGATGTCAGAGAAAGGTGGCAGCGGAACCAACAGAATGAGACAGGCATGAGACAGAGCAGCAAGCTCCCTGCCCCACAGAGTGAGAAATCCGAGCAGCTGAGTAGGAAGCTAGCTGGCAAAGTGGAGTGCACCCATCAGCAGAGCAAAAGAGCCTGTGACACTTATTTTAGATTCTCATTCAAGGTGGGAAAGCAGGCAAAAGTCACAGGGATTAAACACCAGCTCTAGGCCCAGGTGGGACACAAGAACCTAGACCGGGGGCTGATGCTTCCCACGCACTCGAAGGTGAAAGCATTCACCACTGGGAGGTGGGGAAGGGATGGGTCTGGAGACCCCACACAGGAGCCAACTGGACACAGAATACACTGTCCCCAGCTTTGCATCTTTGCTGATGTCAGGAGAGCACCAACACCACCCAGGACCCCATAAAGAGCCAGGGCCTTCACCTACAAACATTCTCCCTTCTTTTCTAATCCATAACACAGTATGAGACAGGGAGCTGTAGTCTTAGAACTCCACAGAAAATGCTCCAGTGTCTGGGGGAAGTCAAGAAAAATGGTAAGAGAGATGGGGCAAGGATGGCCCTGGAGGTCCAGGTCTCAACCTCCACAACCAGAGCTGGTCTGTTGTCAGGCTCTGGCCAGGACACTCTGTCATTTAACACAGAGCATCAAGACCCAGGATGAGTATGGTAATGCTCCATGGGACCAGTTCTAAGAGTCACATGAGGAAGGTGACCCCAGACATCCAAATTTTGAAAAGCAACAAATGTACAGAGGAAGGGCCCAGTGACCATGGAGCAGGGCCTTAGGATGCCCCCAGAGCTCAATCCGTTGGCCTCCTCAGCCTTTTTTTTGTCATTGAGGAACCTCAGTCCCACAGCACACAACTAGTCCCCTAACAATTCACGTCCAGTCCCACCCACTCATGGGGAGAAGAACCCAGTCCTTCACAGAACTCACCATGCTCAGACTCCGTCTTCTGGAAGTCCAAGGGAACGTGGTCTCTAACCCGAGAAGCCACTTCAGGAAGAGGACAGGAGTGGGAGCAGGGTGCTGGGCAGTCTGGAAGCTGATGAGTAACGTCGGGCCCACACACCAGTCAGAGCAGTTGACGCCTTCCTTGGGATTTACAGGTGGGCAAGATGGTCGCCCTGGGTCCCCTGCTGCCTGGACTGGAGAGTTCTCCCTGCACCACACTGGGACCTGACATGGAGAAGGACGGGGAGGAGACAGTGCTGAGCAGCAGGGAGTGACAGGGTTGGGCGCCCCCCAGGCTCAGGGCGACGCTCCACCCCAAGGGCACTTGCACTGCAGGCAGAACAGGCTCCAGCCTCCCGAGCACAGCCAGGCGTCTTCCCTCAGCTCCCAGGCCTCTTCTTCCGGAGAATGTCACAGATGAAGGGGTTCACTTATCTGAGAGCAGGAGAAGCAACCAGGCCTGGCCAGGCTGCAAACCTTGGCCCTGAATTCCTCCACGGAGTCAGGATGCAATGTGGGCATTGTGGGTTCACATAGGGAACATTATCCCTTATTAGTATTAGCATGGGTGGATTTTCTGGAAGGACATATTCTTGAGGCTTTGTTAATGAACGCATTATGGTTCATTCATTTTTTGATATGTGCAGTTAAAACCTTCTATTGTCTTTTACATTTTTTTCATCCCATCAGTAGCATTTCTTTAGTGCTCCCACCCAGTCAGGAAGCAGGAAGTCAGGACAGATGGTCAGAACAGGTAGGGAAGGCCAGGAAGTGGGCAGAGTAGTTTTGGAACAACTAAGGGAGACAAAGTTGTCTGTCAGTTTGTGGTACTGTGGTGGCTTGTGTGTTGCTGTGAGGCTGGAGCCTGTGCCACTGGTGTTTCAAACGCCAGCAGAGCTGCCCATGGTGCACAGGTTTCAGTGGAGCTTCTAGACTGAGACAGACTTGGAAGGAGGAAGAGGCCATCCATTTCTCAAAGAATTGGACAGGAAAAACCTTATGAATAGCAGTGCAACACTGCTGATATATTACTGGGCAACTTTATGAATAGCCCTGAAATGTTGTCAGATACAATGTCAGAAGATGAGCCCCTCAGGTCAGAAGGCACTCAAAATACCACTGAGAAAGAGCTGCATCATCATAATAGAACTGACCTTAATGGCACGGATTAAGGAGAGCTTTTGGGACTTCCGTTTGCTGATGTGGTGTGACTCAAAATGAGAAGAAACAGCCGCAAACATCCATTAATAAGTGGAACATGGAATGAAGTATGAATCTAGGAAAACTGGAAGCTGTCAAAAATGAAAGGGAATGCATGAACATTGGTATCTGAGGCATTAGTGAGCTGAAATGGACCAGTTTTGACCATTTTGAATCAGACAACCATATGATCTACTATGCTGGGTGTTTTGGTTACCTCATGCTGCTCTAACAGAAAATACCACAGATGGGATGCTTGAACAAACAGGAGTTTATTCTCTTACAGTTTGGGAGGCTAGAAGCCCAAGTTCAAAGTGCCAGGCTGGGTGAAAGCCCCTTGACCTTGGGCTTCAGCTCTGCCTCTTGCTTCCAACCCACTGAAGCTAGAGTCATCTATTCAGTCAGCCAGCTGCTGGCTACTGAGGCTGACAAACCCAAGGTCGACAAGTGAAAAGGCACAGTCCCGATATTACCAAACCACACAGCAGGCCATTAAAAGTCCCAAGATTGGCAGAGCATGGCAGGCTGCTGAACAATGACTCAGCTACATGCAGGGTGCAAGGTGCCGTAAGCTGGAGACCTTTCTCAAAGTTGCTTCCTACATATGGGAAGCAGCCCACATCCCTAAGGCAGCTATTCTTCTGCTTCAATAGATCCACCGTGGAGTTGGTCACCAAGCTCACCATGGGGAATACTACATCCAGCTGCCCAGCCACTCAACCAGGCCCAGCCAAGTTGACACACAAACTCAACCACCACAATGCCACCCCTTGTCAACTTGGCACCTGTACAGAGCTTCACTGGGTGACTCCAGTCCCTTAGTTCCTGAGTGGCGACCTCACCCCCTTGGCCTGGTGGGCCCTGTTCCTCTACCTCTTGGGCATGGCAGCCCTCCCCCTCACTCTTGGACACCAGCTATGGCTCCATCCCACTGGCTCACATGAAAAAGCAACTCCACACCCCAGAACCAAGTTGGTGAAGGTCTGGTTCTTTGAAACCTATGGGGCTGTGTTAGTTCCACCCCAAAAGGGCACAGTCCTACCCTTGAGGCTGAGGCAGCTCTGCTTCCAGTTTCCTTGGTCTCTCTGCTTCTGCCAATTAATGCCCGAGGGCAACCTACACCACCACAAATCTTCCTGCCCAAAGGACACTTAGATTTCTTGCTCCATGGGCTGGCCAACCTGCTACTCCATCTCATGCTGGTCTCTTCTACCAATTAGTGCTCAAAGGCAACCCACTCCATGAGGAAGCCGCCTACACAATGGCATCCAGCTTTCTCCTCTATGGGCTAATAAGGCTGTCGCTGTCTCATGCCAGGTCCCTTGGCTCTGCTACTGCTGCTTATCATGCTGGTCTCTTGGCTCTGCTGCTGCCAGGGTCACTCATGTCAGTCTCTCAGCTTTGCTGCTGCTGGGGTCTCTCCACTGTGATCTCAGATCAAGGATGCACTCCACTCTTGTTTCCACATTTTAGATATCTGTCAGAGCAGCAGAGACCAACACTGAGTCCACGATATGGAACCATTCCTTAGGGTCATCTGCCAGCAACCTAGTGGCAAGTTGATTATACTGGACCACTTCCATCATAGAAAGGATGGTGTTTTGTTCTTACTGGAATAGAATGGATATGATTTTGCCTTCCCTGCATGCAATGCTTCTGCCAAAACTACCACACTGGGAATGACAAGTTGAAGAGGAATGATGTGGCATTCATTAGCACAAAGAATGTTTCAAGATCTCTTCTGAAGTACAATGCTGTCAGTGATAGGATTATCTATACACCTACAAGGAACGCCAGTTAATACTACTATTATTCAAATTTATGCACCAACCACCAAAGCCAAACATGAGGAAATTTGAAGAATTTTACCGACTTCAGAAGTCTGAAATTGACTGAACATGCAATCAAGATGTGCTGATTATCACTGGTGATTGGAATGCAAAAGGTGGAAACAAAGAAGAATCACCAGTAGTTGGAAAATTTGGCCTTGGAGATAGAAATAACACTGGAGATCGCATGATAGAATTTTGCAAGACCAACAACTTTTTCATTGCAAATACCTGTTTTCAACAAGACAAATGGCAACTATACATGTGGACTTCACCACAGGTACACAGGAATCAGAATGACTACATCTGTGGCAAGAGACGATGTGGAAAAGCTCAATATCTTCAGCCACTACAAAGCCAGGAGCTGATTGTGAAACAGACCATCAACTGCTCATATGCAAGTTAAAGTTGAAATCAGAGACAATTAAAACAAGTCTATGAGTGCCAAAATATGACCTTGAATATATCCCTCCTGAATTTAGAGACCATCTGAAGAATAGATTTGATGCATTGAACACCAATGACCAAAAACCAGAGGAATTGTGGGATGACATCAAGAACATCATCCATGAAGAAAGCAATAGGTCATTAAAAAGACAGGAAAGGAAGACAAGACCAAAATGGATGTCAGAAGAGACTCTGAAACTTGCCCTTGAGCTAAGAGTAGCTAAAGCAAATGGAAGAAAAATGACAAGATAACAGGTTTCAAATATAAGATTTCAAAGAGCAGCCCAAGAAGACAAAGTCAGTTATTACAATGAAATGTGCAAAAAAAAAAGAGAGAGAGAGAGAGAGAAGAACATGCTCGGCATTTCTCAAGCTGAAAGAACTGAAGAAAAAATTCCAGTCTCGAGTTGCAATATTAAAAGATTCTATGGGCAAAATATAGAATGATACAGGAAACATCAAAAGAAAATGGAAGGAATACACAGGATCCCTGTACCAAAAAGAATTGGTCAAGAACCAATGGTACTGAAGGAAGAAGTCAAAGCTGCACTGAAGGAAGTGGCAGAAAACAAGGTTCCAGAAATTGACAGAATACCCAATTGAGATGTTTCAACAAACAGATGCCACACTGGAGGCACTCACTCAGCTATGCCAAGAGATCTGGAAGGCAGCTTCCTGGCCAGCTGACTGGAAGAGATTCATATTTGTACCCATTCCAAAGAAAGGTGATCCCACAGAATGTGGAAATTATTGAACAATATCACTGATATTGCATGCAGGTAAAATCTTACTGAAGATAATTCAAAAGTGGTTGCAGCAGTGTATTGACAGTGAACATCCAGAAATACAAGCTAGATTCAGAAGAGGACATGGAATGAGGGATATCATTGCTGATGTCAGGTGGATCTTGGCTCAAAGCAAAGAATACCAGAAAGATGTTTCCCTGTGTTTTATTGACTGTGCAAAAGCATTCAACTGTATGGATCATAACAAATTGTGGACACTTAATTGTGCTCTGCACGTGTTTGGCCTAACACAGTGGTTGGGGTGTTTCTCTGCTGCTAACACTGCATGGGGCCCTGCCTGTCTGAGTGTCCCAGCACTGCTGTAGCAGAAGCGCCCCACGTGGGGGCTTGCAGGGATGGGCATGTTCTCACAGTTCAGGAGGCTGCCAGTCCGAATCCAGGGCCTGGATCTAGGGGCGGTTCATGCTGCCGATGGGGGTGGGTCCTTTCTCAGCAAATCCAGCCCTCGTGTCCATCAGGGTCCTCAGGTACGCAGCTGCTGTTGTAGTTGTCAGGTGCTGTAAAGTCAGCCCCGACTCATAGCGACCCCATGTACAACAGAATGAAACACTGCCCAGTCCTGCGAGCCCATTGTTGCAGCCACTGTGTCAGTCCATCTTATTGAGGGCCTCTGCTTTTCCACTGACCCTCCACTTTACTGAGCATGACACCCTTCTCCAGGACATGGTCCCAGGCAGCATGACCGAAGTAGGTGAGATGAAGTCTGGCCATTCTTGCTTCTAAGGAGCATTCCGGCTGTACTTATTCCAGGACAGATTTGTTCATTCTTTGGGCAGGCCATGGTACTTTCAG
The DNA here is from genome assembly GCF_000298275.1 of Orycteropus afer afer. NCBI lineage: Eukaryota > Metazoa > Chordata > Mammalia > Tubulidentata > Orycteropodidae > Orycteropus > Orycteropus afer. Next base: position 2,162,926 of record NW_006922053.1, on the reverse strand, counting down.
TATTCCTTCTTTGCCAATACCACAACTCAAAAGCATCAACTCTTCTTCAGTCTTCCTTATTCGTTGTCTAGCTCTCACATGCATATGAGGCCATTGAAAATACGATGGCTTGGGGTGGATGCACTTTAGTCTTCAAAGAGATATCTTTACCCTTCAGCTCTTTAAATAGATCTTTTGCAGCAGATTTGCCCAATGCAATAGGTCATCTGATGTCCTGACTGCTGCTTCCATGGGTATCGATTGCAGAACCGAATAATATAAAATCTTTGGCAACCTCAATCTTTTCTCCATTTATCATGATGTTGCTTATTGGTCCAGTTGTGAGAATTTTTGTTTTGTTTATGTTGAGATGTAATCCATACTGCAGACTGTGGTCTTTAATCTTCATCAGTAAGTGCTTCAAGTCATCTTTATTTTCAGCAAGCAAAGTTGTGTCATCTGCATGTCGCAGGTTGTTAATGATTCTTCCTCCAATCCTGATGCTGTGTTCTTCTCCATATAGTCCAGCTTCTTGGATTATTTGCTCAGCATACAGATTGAATAAGTATGGTGAAAGGATACAACCATGACACACTCCCTACTTGATTTTAAACCATGGAGTATCCCCTTGTTTTGTTTGAACGACAACATCCTGGTCTGTGTACAGGTTCCTCATGAGCACAATTAAGTGTTCTGGAATTCCCATTCTTTTCAATGTTATCCATAATTTGCTATGATCCACACAGTTGAATGCCTTTGCAAAGTCAATAAAACACAAGTAAACATCTTTCTGATATTCTTTGCTTCTAGCCAAGATCCATCTGACATCACCAATGATATCCCTCGTTCCACATCCTCTTCTGAATCCAGCTTGCATTTCTACAAGTTCCCCATCAATATACTACCATCACCATTTTTGAAGTATCTTCAGTGGTGGTGGGGGGCTGGAGGCAGAGCCAATAGGGCCCACAGGACCCTCCTTCATTCATCCCTTCACTCATTCAGTGTACATGGTGCACCTACTGCATACCAGGCCTGCGTGGGCCTAGGACACAGCCTACTCCGTGGGGCTGTGGGGGGAGGAGCCATTCAAACAATGATCTCACAGAGAGATTGTCCCTTGACGCTGCCTTTGCCCCAGCTGTGCCCCCTCCCCTCCCCTCATGGCCTCCTCCATCCCACCCCTGCCTGGCCCTTGGGGCCCTTCCCAGCCCTGCAAGCTCAGCACAGGGGCAGAGGTTTCTGTCCACTGACTGGATCCCAGAGTGCAGAACAATGCACACAGTTGGTACTCCATAAGTGCTTTATGAATGAATGAATGAAATGGTGAGGAAGGCTGCAAGCAGGAGGCCCAGGCACTGAGACCAAGGTGGGAGGGTCAATCCAGGAAGCCTCCCAGGAGGAGGTGGTCCCTGAAGAAGAGACTGAAGGGGAACCAGCATAAGCCCAGGTGAGCGAGGGTCCTGTGCAAAGGCTAGTGGAGGGACGACTTGTGGGTTTGAGGCCTTGCTGTTGTGAGAGCTGGGTGGGCACAAGGACCTGGGGATAGGGTCTCCTCCAGCCTCAGCTACCCCAACAACAGCAGCCATTACCACACAGTACACGGTGCCTGGCCATCGGCTGAGGCCACCGGGGCGCCCATATGCCAACACCCTGGGTCCTACAGGAGCTGTCACCATGGTCACCTTCCTATGCACATTTGTCCCTACCACAGCACATACCTGCCTCGACCCCTGCACTAGGCACCACTGTCCAGCTGCAGAGGGACTTCCCTGAGGGGCGTGACTGCCCCAGAGCAGAAAGACCAGAGGCAGTATGAGGAGGGTGGCTGGCCAGCTGTGCTCAAATCCCCCCTCCTCACTGGCCTGCCTCAGTCTCCCCATCTGGAAGGCAGCAGAGCCATGGGCAGGCTTGGTACCACCCCAGGGTCCCTCTCACTCCACAAAGAGGTGTGGGTGACCTGCCCAGACCCTATTCCAGGGGGCCCACCCAGAATCCAGTGATCCAGATATACAGCAGGAAGCCAATAAACACCTCTAGTAATAGTTAAAGCATTCACCTGCCATCCAAAATGCGGGCAGATTGAACCCACCAGACATCCAGCAGGAGAAAAATGAGCTAGTTGTTTTGCTGTTATGTGCTGTCAAGTCAGACCCAACTCAAAGTGACCCCTCCTTGGGTTTCCCAGGTGGTATCACTATGGAAGTAGATCACCCAACCTTCCTTTCGAAGAGTGGCTGGTGGGTTTGAACCACCAGGCTTCTGGTTAGCAGTCAAGTGCCTTAAGCACTACGCTACCAGAGCTCCCAGATGAGGGGGTAGGCTTCTATAAAGGTAACAGCCTTGGAAACCCTGTGGTGCAGTTCCACTCTGTCCTCTAGGGGCACTGCGGGTCAGAATTTCCTCCATAGCAGGGGGTTTGGTTTGGGCTTTGCTTCTGTGAAGATTGACAGCCTTGGAGACCCTGTGGGGCAGTTCCACTCTATCCTCTAGGGGCGCTGTGGGTCCAAATTGATTCCAGGCAGTGGGTTTGGCTTTTTTTTTTCTGTGGCTTTTTTTTTCAGTCCCTCTCTCACCAGGTATTTTAAAGAAAATTTCTGGACTCAAGCTGTTTCACCCCAAAACAGCATTTAGACCCACATACACACACCAGCTTCCTTTCCCTAACATAGTCATGTTCCGACCACCTCAGGCCCAGCCTGGGTGAGTAGCCAGCTGTCTCCGCCTGTTCTGGTTACCTAGTGCTGCTCTGACAAGAAATATACCATACACGGGATGGCTTAAACAAACAGGAGTTTGAGCTTGGACTCAAAGCCTCCAAATTGTCAGAATAAAATGCCAGGCTCTAAGTGCTGGGTGAAAGCCCCTCAACCTTGGGGTCCAGCTCTGCCTCCTGTCCCAGGCCCACTGGAGCTAGAGGCGTTTCTTCACTCAGACAGCTGCTGGCTGCTGAGGCTGAGAAGCCCCAAGGTTGACAAATAAAAAGGCACAGTCCCAATGTTACCAAACTACACGGCAGGCCATTCACTTAAGTCCATTGTGAGTCCCAAGGTCAGCAGAGCATGGCAGGCTGCTGAGCAACGACACGGCTCCATGCAGGGTCCAAGTGTGCCATAGGCTAGAGACCATGCCCAAGGCTTCTCCTTATATACAGGAAGCAGACCACATCCCAAAGGCAGCTACTCAGCTGCTTGT
>NW_006922053.1:2149506-2153967 GCF_000298275.1 Orycteropus afer afer | reverse complement strand
GAAGCTGGGTTCCATCTGGATCCGGCTGTGCCCTGGATGGGGGGCACCCTGGGCAGACCCCTTCCCCTCTCTGTGCCTCAGTTTCCTCATCCGGGAAATGGATGAAGGAAGCCTGATGTCATGGGGTCCTGAGGGGGTTCAAGGAGCTGGGTGGGACATCCTTGGCTGGGCTCACAGCTCCCACCATGTGTCCCCAGGGCCTGCACTGGCCTCAGAGATCGTGGGTGGCCGGCCAGCCCGGCCCCATGCCTGGCCCTTCATGGGGTCCCTGCAGCGGCGTGGGGGCCACTTTTGTGGGGCCACCCTCATCACCCCAAGCTTCGTCATGTCTGCGGCACACTGTGTGAACGGCTTGTGAGTCAGCTGGAGGTTTGCTTCCCTTCTCAGAGCCTCAGTTCCACGTCTGTAAAGTGGGGTGGGGGGAAGACCCGGCCCTGGGCCTGGGCCCATGGGGCAGCCCTCAGAACACCATCCCCTTGGGCCCAAAGACAGGCACTCAGTGATGGGGCACAGGGGAGAGGGGAAGTGAGGCCCCTTCAGAGCAGGGCTGGGCCTGGGGTCCCCCACCACTCTGAACTCCAGGGGCCACCCCCAATCACTGCCCATCCCCCTCCCTGCTCATAGAAACTTCCAGTCGGTGCAGGTGGTACTGGGGGCCCATAACCTGCGGGCACGTGAGCCCACACGACAGACATTTACCGTCCGGAGGGTCTTTGAAAATGGCTTCAACCCCGTAACCCTGCAGAACGACATTGTGATTCTCCAGGTGCCAGCCGGGGCCGGTGGAGAAGGGGCTGGGGGTGGGGACAGCTCGGGCCAGGCTGCGGGCTCCCAAGGGCAGAGCTGGGGCGGATCTGGGCTCTGACCATGGCCACCCCTCTCTGTGCCTCAGACTCCCCCTGTAAAATGGGAATCCGCCTCCTCGTGGCCTGTGGAGGGCGTTAAAGGAGGGGAGCAGGGTGTCAGTCACCAGGCCGCTGCGGGGTCACCTCCGTGCCCCCACTCACCAGCCTTGCAGCCGCTGGCAGAACAGCCCCTCCCTGTGCGCAACGGGGACAGAACTCCCGCCTGGCAGTGGGCGGCTTGAGGGAGAGCCCCTCCCCAGGCTGCTGCTCCAGAGAATGTTCTAGACCGAGGCTCCCGCGGTCAGTCCTGCGTCCAGTGTCCCTCACTGAGCATCTGCTGTCGACCTTGCTCACGCTGCGTCTGGGGACGCCCCCCCGAACAACGCCCGAGCCACTGGGGCTGCTGTGTGTAGATGGGGAAACTGAGGCCGAGGACAGGGAGCAGCCCGCGGGCTGGGTGGCCTCTCCACAGGCCTCGGAACCCACCTTTTGGGTAGGGCCTCAGTGGGGAAACTGAGGCACCTAGTGGGGAGGGTCACTGCCCCACGTGACCTGCAGCTGCTCTGTCCTGCCCACTGCAGCTCAACGGGACAGCCACCCTCAATACTAACGTGCAGGTGGCCCGGCTGCCTGCCCCAAACCGTGGCCCAGGTAATGGGGTGCGGTGCCTGGCCATTGGCTGGGGCCAGCTAGGCACAAACCGGCCAGCACCCAGTGTCCTGCAGGAGCTCAATGTGACCGTGGTGACGTCTCTCTGCCCTCGCTCCAATGTGTGCACCCTCGTGCGTCGCCGGCGGGCTGGCATCTGCTTCGTAAGTACCCTATGCTCCCTACCCTGTTGTCCCAGGCTCCCCACTCCCAGTCCAGGCTACAGCAGCAGAGACTGTAGTCAGACTTCAAGAAGGACTTCCTACACCCTCAAGGGCAGCGGGTGGGCAGCAGGCCTGGCAGTCCAGCCTCCTGACTTTGTCTGCCTCCACAGGGGGACTCCGGTGGCCCCCTGGTCTGCAATGGGGTAGTCCATGGCATCGACTCCTTCATCCGGGGGGGCTGTGGCTCTGGGTTCTACCCAGACGCCTTTGCCCCTGTGGCACAGCTCGCAAGCTGGATCAACTCCGTAATCCGCCGCCATGACGGAGTTCATCATCCACCCCCTCCCCACCCCAGAGATCCCGCAAGCAGGACTCCATAGGAGGGTCTGCCCTAGTCACCCCACTTCATGTGCTCACGGCTGCGTCATCAACTGTCTAGCACAATAAAAGTTCTGTTTTGTAGAATGTGTTTGGGAATTGTTGCTGTGCAGTTGGGTGTTGAAAATGGTCAAGTTGTCTGGGGCATCTTGAGTACGCTACCACCAGGTGGCGGCAAAGTGAGGGCATTGAGGCAAGAAGTGAGCGTCGCCCTCCATCCTCCATCGAAGGCCGATATCATTCTGGTGTAAAGCCCTGGTCAGGAGCCTGGATCTGGGGTTTCCCGGACCTGGTTTTGAGTCTCCGCTGTGTGACTCTGGGCAGGTTGCTCGCTGTCTCTCTGAGGCTCAGTTTCCTCGTGGGGAGGCGTGAGGTGCTGTCTGGGTCCTAGGCCTGACTCGTCCTCACTGAATGACACCGACAAGCCCTCTCACCACCTCCCCAGCCTCAGTTTCCCCTCTAACAACTGAGGGACAGAGTGGATACTTCCCAAGGTAACCCCCAGCCCTAATGGAGGGCAGGTCCGAGGCAGCCGCCCTGGGGGAGGGACTGGCCCAGGCCCGTCTGTCTGCCTTCCCGAGCCTAGAGTTGCCACAGGTGGAGACGTGACAGACATAACCTCTGCCATCGTGTGCCTCAGTCTGAGGGGGGAGGAAACGGTTATCCAAATAGCAGATAAAGAAAGGCGATACGTCTCCCCATGAACTCGGAACAAACCTCCTGTCACCTGGTTCCCTGGCCCCAAACCTCTCCCCATGGAATGCATCAGCCAGGCTGGGGCCCACCTCTGCGCCTTTGCCCATGCTGTTCCATCGGCCTGACCTGCCCTTCCCACAGCTGTCCCCTGGGCACCTCCCCTCGTCATACCTCCGCCCAAGTGCCAGCTGCTCAGAGGGGCAAGCCACCGCCCAGCGATTGTTTCCACGTTAACGATACACCCCGGCACCCCCCCGCACAGCCCAGCGTCTGGGCAAGGCCGAGGTGAGTTACTGAACCTCCCTTACAGCTGCACTTCCAAATTCTGCCGCCATCTCAGACATGAGTCCTCCTCACACATGGACTGGGCTCCGCCTCCTAGAGGCCTTTGCTCAGCGTTTCTGATTTCAATAAGGAAATACTTTAGGACCCCACAAATCTCATGTGTTGTGTTATTTCCTGCTCTCTGGAAGTGTGGAGTAGTCCTCTGGGCAGAAAAAAGCAGCCGAGGGAAAAAAAACACCTGGCTACTCCCACGTGTGAACATGACACCCACCCACATCCAGTCCCAGAACCTCTATCCTATGGGTTCAAGAAAGCTTGACCCACCAGCCCCACCTACACAGGGCCATGTGAACCAGGCCTGGCCAATCAGAATATGACAATGCCTGCCTACAGTGATTGGTTTCGCAGGGGGCCTGTGATCTAAGTTTGGCCAATCAGAGGCAGCCCTGAGACTTTAGCTAGAGTGATGGGTAATGAGGCCTTCACTTTGGAAGGGGGTTTGCTAAGCCTCTCGGGTGAGTCTGGGGCTCCAGAGTCACAAGAGGGGGGTGTGGTGAGAAGAGATACCATCAAGGAGGAAAGGAGAAGCCAGAGGCAGAGTTCTGACTTTGTTCTGGCACCTGGATCAAGCCATACCTAAAGGCAGTGCCCCTAAACTTTGCACTTAAATTCTCCTTGAAGACTCCCCCCACTTTGACCGGGTTTTTCTGTCACTCGCATCCAGCTGCCCCTACACACCACCTTTCTGACACTCCACTTGTTGGTGCATCAGGCCTTGGGGGCTGCAGGGACAAGGCTGTCAGTGACCCTTCCCCACCCCCCACCTCCTCTCCAAGTTGGAGGAAGAAGGGGAGGGCAGATGAGGAAGCGGGTTGTTTACGGACTGGGTTCCAACTATTGTGAAACCTCAGGCTGGAAGGACACAGGACTGGGTGGGGACACGCGGGTGGGGTTCAGCCCTCCTCCCTGCCCCCTCCCCACCCTGAGGGCTGTCCTCTCTCAGGGACAGCTGTGCCAGACTCACAGAGGGGGAGAGACCCCCCAGTCTACTCTTGGAGCAAAGTCTTGAAGGAGCTCACCCCATCCCCCACCCCGCTGGGGAGGGAAGTGGCACGTTCCCTTCTCTCCACTGGGCGGCTGCCCACCCAGCAGATGGGGCTTGTGGGAGCTCCCCGCCCCCTTCACTCATAAAGCCTCCCAGGGCCCTGCCCGGTCAGTGTCTCGAGTTTCGAACACAGCAGCAACATGGTGGGCTTCTCCGTGCACCTGGTGACCCTGGCCCTCCTAGGGGCTGCAGTGTGTGGTGAGTGGACCTGGGCCTGGGGTGATGGCTGGACCCCAGCCTTTGGAAGGTCGGCCAGCAGGACCACCGCTGGCCCACCAGGCATGCAGGCGGGGTGGGGGGCAGCGCCCACGTATGTTGTTGGGTCCCATCCAGTCGATTC
>NW_006922053.1:2137415-2149226 GCF_000298275.1 Orycteropus afer afer | reverse complement strand
CCCTCCTTGGGTTTCCCAGGCAGTATCACTACGGAAGTAGGATTGCCCAACCTTCCTTCCGAGGAGTGGCTGGTGGGTTTGAACCTCCAGCCGTCTGGTTAGCAGGCAAGTGTCTTAGCCACTATGCTACCAGAGCTCCCTCTGAAGCCCTAGCCTTCCAGATTTCAGCTCTTCAGGGTGGATTCAAGAACCTGAAATTGTACCATTGGAAACGGGTGGCGGGCGGCCTAACCAGGCTGGCAGGAGCGCTGGTTCCGGCCAGCCCCCATTTCCTTAGGTGCAACTTGAAGCAGTGGGCGCTGGGGCGTTTGCCCCTTTGTCTGTGTCTCATGCATTCCTGCCTGGCCCCCAGGAACCTGAGTTTGGGACCCTGGGAGGGAGGCTCCGATGACGGAGCAGCCGGAGGGTTGGGGGCGGGGTGGTTCCAGGGCTGGGCTTCCGGCGGGACCGGGTACGCGGTCCTCCCCGCGCGCCTCACCGCCCTGTGGCCCACCCGCAGAAGCGCAGCCCCGGGGTCGGATCCTAGGAGGCCGCGAGGCCGAGTCCCACGCGAGGCCCTACATGGCGTCGGTGCAGGTGAACGGCACGCACGTGTGCGGCGGCTTCCTGGTGGCCGAAGAGTGGGTGCTGAGCGCAGCACACTGCCTGGAGGATGCGTGAGTGGCCGGGCGGCGGGCGCGAGGCTCGGGCGCAGGGCTGGGGCGGGAGGGTCGTCGCTCTGACCGTGGACCCCGCTCGCCCCCAGGGCCGGCGGGAAGGTGCAGGTGCTCCTGGGCGCGCACTCCCTGTCGCAGCCGGAGCCCTCCAAGCGCCTGTACGACGTGCGCCGCGCGGTGCCCCACCCGGACAGCCGGCCCGACACCATCGACCACGACCTCCTCCTGCTGCAGGTCCGCCGGGTCTAGCCGCAGTCCCTCCTGCTGCGCGGGGGACCCCCGCCGCCTGTGCCCCACCGCGTTTCCGGTCCCACCGGGTCTAGCCGCAGCCCCTCCTGCTGCGCCAAGAGCCCACCTCCCTTCCCGGCCCCACTCCTGCCCGTTCTACCTCCAGTCCCACCGCGTCTGGCCTCAGTTTCTCTTGCTGCGATCGGACCTACGCTCTCCGGTTGCGCTGCCAGCCCCGCGACTCTAGCCTCAGTCCTTCTTGCTGCACGCCACCCCCTCCTCGCCCTGACTCTGGCCTCTGTCCCCCCAGCTGTCTGAGAAGGCCGTGCTGGGCCCCGCCGTGCGCCCCCTGGCCTGGCAGCGCGAGGACCGCGACGTGGCGCCCGGCACGCTCTGCGACGTGGCCGGCTGGGGCGTGGTCCGCCACACAGGCCGCCGGCCCGACCGCCTGCAGCACGTGCTCTTGCCGGTGCTCGACCGCGCCACCTGCAACCTGCGCACTCACCACGACGGCACCGTGACCGAGCGCATGATGTGCGCAGAGAGCAACCGCCGCGACAGCTGCCGGGTGCGGCCCGGGCGGGTGGAGGGCGGAGCGTGGAGGGGCGTGGCCTAAAGGAAAGGGCGGTGATGTGGGCGGGCCTAAATTGAGGGGCGGGTGAACAAAAGTGGGCGGAGCCAGGAGGGATGGCGTCTGGGATGAGGCAGGGCTCGCAGAGTGGCTGCAAGGGGACAGGCCCTGGGGCAGAAACCCCCGTTGGGGTCTGAGAGGGAAAAGGTCGAGCGTGGGAAAGGTGAACTTAGAGACAAGGGGGCGGGGCCTAAGATGGCGGGTGGAGCCCGCTTTGGGGGGCGGGGCCTGAGAGATTGACAGGTAAGGAACCAGCTGGGGCCAGAGGAAAGAGCTGAGTTGCAGAGGGCCGGACCCGCTGATGGAGGTTTCCAGAAGGAAGAGGTCGGGAGGAGGGTCTGGAGCAGAGAGAGGGCCCAGGTAGGTGGCAGGCCTGGTGCCCCCACACTCACCGCCCGCCCCACGCAGGGCGACTCCGGGGGTCCGCTGGTCTGCGGGGGCGTGGCCGAGGGCGTGGTCACCTCCGGCTCCAGGGTCTGCGGGAACCGCAAGAAGCCCGGGATCTACACGCGCGTGGCGAGCTACGCGGCCTGGATCGACAGCGTCATGGCCGAGGGCGAGGTGGCCTGAAGAGGACCCGGCGCCGGGCCAGCGGTCACGAGGGGTAGGGGGACCCAGCAATAAAGTCATTCAGTCCTGCACCGATCAGCACTCACTGCAGCGGAACCGCGGAGGGGGCGGCGGGTGCCCAGAGATAACAGCACGGCGTGTGCGCGGGGAAAACATCGAGAACCCGAGCTCCGCGCCGAGGGGCAGAGGACGCACCGCCTCCCGCGCCGGCCGAAGGCGCCAGGTGTCGTTCCGCGCCTCGGCCGCACGGTGGCGCCCTTATCCTTCCCGGGAAGGCGGAGGAGGAACGGCCGTCGGGGTCATTCCCTCTGCGTCGGGTTGACAGCCGGCTCTTCCTGTTTCCCAAGTGGCCCCTGATGGTCTCCTGTGTGCAAACGCTGCTCTGTGCTGATACACAGGGACACAGAGACCCTCTGACATCCAGTCCGACGGCCCCATTCCCAGAAGAGGAAACAGGCTCTGAGGGGCTGGGTGTCGCTCCTGAGCTCACACAGCTCTGTGGCAGAGCTGGGGTTCAAACCCAGGGCGCACCGTCCCCAGTGCTCCCGGGTCCGATATAATGGAGTGAGGAAGGTTGGTGGGCTTCATGTCACCCTTCTGGGCAGTGACAGGGAGGTGACCATGAGTAGAGCCCGGGCCGGACGCACCTTGCCCATTCTCCTACTAGCTATTGGGGCCCACCCCTACCATGCAGCAGGGGCGCAGCCTGGCCCATGAAGACTCATGGCCCCCTTTGTGTCTAAGATGTTAAGTCTGGTGCCCGACTGGGCTCCTGCGTCCAGTGGTGCTGCTTCGGGGGGCATGAGGTCAGGGACCCAGTGCCCAGAGCTCACCCAGCAAGACCCTGCCCTGCCCGCCCTGCCCTGGAGCCTTCAATGGGAACAAGCAATTACCACCACCCCACACACATAGCAGGCCAGGCACTGTGCCTGCCAGGCCCGTCTGCCTCGGGGCCGCAGAGATCAGCCACAATCAGTCGGAGTGCTGGCTGGGGGCTGAGGGTAGGACGCTGGAGTCTGAGCTGAGCTGCCGGAAACAGGAGGGGAATTTGGGGCGGGTGGGAGGGGGCAGACAGGCAGAAATGAGGGAGACACCCAAGCCCCACCCCTCTGCTCACGGCAGGTACCTGGTCCCGAGCACCCAGTTGTTGTTGTGAGGTGCTGTCAGGTCATCTCTGACTCACAGCGACCCTTTGTACAACAACAAAACACTGCCCAGTCTTGTGCCAGGTTCACAACACTTGCTATACCTGAGCCCATGGTTCAGCCACTGTGTACAGTCTCTCAGTTCTATTCATACAGTTTTCCAGTAATACATCAGACAGTGTTTCACTACCATTCATAAGGTTTTCACTGGCCAGTTCTTTGAGAAGTGGATGGCCTCTTCCTTCTTCCCAGTCTGTCTTAGTCTGGAAGCTCCGCTGAAACCTGTCCACCAGGGGTGACCCTGCTGGTATCTGGTGTTTGAAATGCTGGTGGCATAGCTTCCACCCCAATAAACGTTGAGCCACGTAAACACAGAGCAAGAGAGTGTTGCAGAGACCACACCGGAGGGCCTGGGGAGGTGTGGGTGCACTGTGGGTGCTCCATGCAGGGGGCACCAGCAATACCACACAGGTTTGTGAAGATACTTGTGATGTGCTGTCGAATCAGCTCTGACTCATAGCGACCCCACGAACAACAGAACGAAACACTGCGCAGCCCTGCTCCAGCCTGACAATCCCTGCTGTGCCTGAGCCCATCACTGCAGCCACCGTGTCAATCCATCTCGTTGAGGGCCTTCCCCTTTTTCACTGACCCTCCACTTTACCAAGCATGACATCCTCCAGGGAATGGTCCCTTCTGACAACATGACCATAAGTGGAGAAAAGATTGAAGTTGTCAAAGATTTCATATTACTTGTTTCCACAATCAACACCCATGGAAGCAGCAGTCAAGACATCACACAACTTACAGCACTGGGCAAATCCACTGCAAAAGGCCTCTTTCAAGGGCTGAAGAGCAAAGGTGTCTCTTTGAAGACTAAGGTGCACCTGACCCAAACCATAGTATTTTCAATCACCTCATATGCATGTAAGAGCTGGACAATGAATAAGAAAGACTGAAGAAGAGTTGATGCCTTTGAACTGTGGTGTTGGGGAAGAATACTGAAAGTACCATGGCTCACCAGAAGAATGAGCAAATCTGTCCTGGAAGAAGTGCAGCCAGAATGCTCCTTGGAAGTGAGAATGGCCAGACTTTATCTCACCTACTTTGGTCATGTTGTCAGAAGGGACCATTCCCTGGAGAAGGATGTCATGCTTGGTAAAGTGGAGGGTCAGCGAAAAAGGGGAAGGCTCTCAGTGGGATGGATTGACCCAGTGGCTGCAGTGGTGGATTCAGGTATAGTAGGGATGGTGGGGCTGTTGCAGGACCGGGCAGTGTTTCGTTCTGTTGTACACGGGGTCACTGTGAGTCAGAGACAACTCGACAGCACCTAACAACAACTACACTAAGTGCAGCAGACAACACCAGCAACCACCCTGATAGCCACGACTTATGAAGCACCTACTATAACCCACAGACCACACTAGCAACCACCTTACAGAGCACCCACTGTGCACCACGGACCACACCAGCAAGCACCCTGATGGCCACTCCCTACAGAGCACCTACCATGTGCCACAGTCCACACTACCACTTTTGCTGACCTTACCTCACGGTACTATTAATCCCATTTTACAGACGAGGAAACTTGGGCTGAGAGGGTGAGCACCTTGCTAACGAATGCAAGGGGGGGGGGTAATCCCCAGAGGTCCCGCCCTCGCTGTCGAGGCCGCTGACAACTGTGCGTGCTCGTCACCACCGGTCCCTGCCAGTGGCTGGCTCTGGAAGTGCCCAGCACAGTGCTTACCTTCCCATAGTTGTCGATGCCCACAAGGGCCAGGGAGGTCCAGGAGAGCTGCATGGCCTTGAAGTGCACGGCGGGGCCCATGGTCCGCGGACGCTTGATGGCTGGCTCATCCACGGGCCGTGGGGCCGCGGAGCTATAGAAGACGGCCATGGTCTGCAGGGAGAGGCGGTGCATGATGTGGACACTGCCATCGTGGAAGGCTAGGGCCAGCCCTGGGTGGGGGACACATAGGGGTCAGGGTGTAGAAGGGCTTGGAACCTGCCCTGCCTCCTGGCTCTGGACAATGGGGATGGCTGCCAACATTGGGCTCACTAATGTCTAAGATACTGATTTTTATATATTCCATTTCATTTTTGATGATTTCCAATTTTCCTGGATTCATACTGCATGCATTCCACATTCCAATTATTAATGGACGTTTGTAGCTGGTTCTTGTCATTTTGAGGTGTGCTACATCAGCTTTCTTCCATCGCTGACATTAAGGTCATCTGAACTGAGGAGGCAGCTCTTCCCCATTTGTATTTTGAGTGCCTTCCAACCTGAGGAGCTCATCTTCCAGCACCGTGTCAGACAACGCTCTCCTGCTGTTGATGCGGTTTTCACTGGTCAGTCTTATTAGAAGTTCACTGCCAGGCCCTCTTTGCCAGTCTGTCTTAGTCTGGAAGCTCCGTAGAAACCTGTCCACCATGGGTGACACTGCTGGTACTTGAAATACCAATGTCATAGCCTCCAGCAACAAGCTAGTCACCACATACAACATTGACAGAGAAGTGGCGGAAACTCCATGGTAAACAATGCAAATTCCTTGGTTAAAATGGTTGGCTTTGACAATACAAGATTCAAAGGGAATGAAATTAAGACCAAAGTGGCAATTGAAATAAAATTAGACATAATATTATGCACTTGTTTAGTACCAGGCATCATGATAAATGGAGAAAAGTTTGAAGTTGTCAAGCATTTAATTTTACTTGGATCTACAATTGTTGCCCATGGAAGCAGTCAAGAAATCAGACGTCATATTGCATTGGGCAAATCAGTTGCAGAAGACCTCTTTAGAGTGTTAAAGAGCAAAGATATCACTTTGAAGACAAGGAGCACCTAATCCAAGCCATGGTGTTTTAATTACCTCATATGCATGCGAGAGAGGGATAATGAATAGGGAAAGTTGAAGAAGAATTGATACTTTGGAATTATGGTCTTGGCAAAGAATATTGACTATACCATGGACTGCCAGAAGAACAAACACTTCTGACTTGAAAGAAGTACAACCAGAATGCTCCTTAGAAGCAAAGATGGTGAGACTTTGTGTCTTGTAGTTTGGTCATGTTCTCAGGAGGGACCAGACTCTGGAGAAGGACATCATGGTTGGTAAAGTTGTTGTTGTTGTTATGTGCTGTCAAGTCGGACCCGACTCATGGTGACACCTCCTTGGGTTTCCAAGGCAGTATCACTGTGGAAGTAGATTGTCCAGCCTTCCTTCTGAGGAGCGGCTGCTGGGTTTGAACCGGCAGCCTTCTGGTTAGCAGTCAAGTGCCTTAGGCACTATGCTACCAGAGCTCCTTGGTAAAGTAGAGGGGCAGCAAAAAAGAAGACTCAACCAGACAGGTTGACACAATGCCTACAACAGTGGGCTCAAGCACAGCAGGGATTGTGAGGATGGCATGGGACCAGGCAGGGTTTTGTTTGGTTGTATATAAGGTTGCTATGAGTTGGACTGACTTGACACTGCCCAACAAAGACAGCAGTATCAGGCAAACATTTTAACTCAAAGGAAATTTGCTGCTTCTCTTGATTTAATCACAGTATGTTTCATGTAACTCATAACATAGTAAATCTTTTTCTTCTGCACTTTCATATGTGTATGTCTATGTGTGTGTGTGTACATGATTGGAAAGTGGTGATAGAGAGGGATGGGGAAGATGTCTGTGGATAAATCTCACTGAATGGGACAAAAAAGTGAAGATATTTGTGTCTTGTGAATTCTCACCCAAGGTGATCTCAATAGATCACCGTTAACAGTCAAGTGAATAGAATGACACGTTCTGTGGAAACCAGTCATCATTTTCTCCCAGCTTCTCTCGTCATTGCCCAATGGACTCATGAACAAAATGGCCATGGTGGAAGGGATGGAGGTTATGCATGGGCTCAGCAACATAGACTTTCACTCATCAAGGCTGACTTGGTTACAGCCACTGCTGAGTGCCCAATCTGCCAGTTGTTGTTGTTGTTGTTATGTGCCATCAAGTCATATCCAACTCATAGCAACTCCTCTTTGGGTTCCGAGGCAGTATCACTATGGAAATAGATTGGCCCATCTTCCTTCCAAGGAGTGGCTGGTGGGTTTGAACTGCCAGCCTCCTGGTTAGCAGTCAAGTGCCTTAGGCACTATACTACCAAGCTCCCAATCTTCCAGTAGCAGACACCAACACTGAGTGTGCAATATGGAACCATTCCTCAAAGTGATCAGCTAGCAAGCTGGTGGCAGGTTGATTACATCAGACCACTTCCATCATGGAAAGGTCAGCATTTTGTTCTTACTGGAACAGACACTTGCTCAGAATACAGATTTACCTTCCCTGCATGCAATGCTTCTGCTGAAACTACCATCTGTAGACTTACAGAACACTGTATACACCATCATGGTATCCCACACAGGATCACCTTGGACCAAGGGTTCAATTAACAGCAAATGAAGTGTGCCAATAGGCCCATGCTCTAAACGTCACTGGACTTACCATGTTTCCCATCATCCTGAAGCAGCTGGCTTGATAGAACAATGGGATGGCCTTCTAAAAACACAACTACAGTGCCAGCTAGGTTGCAATACTTGCAGGGTTTGGGCATTGTTCTCCAGTAGGCTGTATATGCTCTAAACCAGCATCCAATATATGGTGCTGTTTCTCCAATAGCCAGGTGTGTGAGGCTGGGTCCTCTAGAGAAGCAAAACCAGTAAAGCTTATATATATATATAGAGAGAGAGGGAGAGAGAGAGAGATTTATCTTAGGGAAATGGCTCACACACTTATAAAAGCTGGCAAGTCCCAAGCTCTTGGATCAAATGTCAAGCTGGAGGCTTTTCCTGACTCACTCAGCTGCAGAGGCTGAGGAGCTTAAGATTGACAGGCAATATACTAGCTGTTGACTCCAACGAATGATGAATCCAAGATCACCAGGCCAAATGGTGGATTGTTCACTCACGGACAGTTGTAGGCAGCACAACAGGATCCTGATCTACAGAAGAGTGTCTTGTTTTCCCAGGATGTCCACATCCCTAGGGAAACTCCCTTTCAATGGATTGGCTGCTCAAAACATATACATCCGATCCCATCATGGGAATAACCCACATCACAACTGCTTAAACCACACAGAATTGTGGTCCAGCCAAGTTGACTCACAGCTCCAACTAACACACCAGGATTCATAGGTCCAGGAACCAAGAGGTTGAAATGGGAGTGGCTCCCCCAGTGACCCACTTAAAAAATGTTTGCTTCATGTCCCTTTGACCCTATGCTCTGGTCTTGTTCCCAAAGGAACACTCCCACCTGGAGACACAGCACTAATTCTATTGAACTGGAGGTTAAGAATGCCACCAGACACTTTGGGCTCCTCATGCCTTTGGATCAGCAGGCAATGAGGGAATTACTGTATTGCCTGGTGTGATTGATCCTGATTACCAAGGGGAAATTGGATTGATATTACATAATGGAGGTAAAGTGTATGTCTGGAATACAGGAAATTCCTTAGACCATCTCTTAGTACTACCATGCCCTGTGATTAAAGTCAATGGCATCATGCCTAAGGCATTTGACTGGTAACCATAAGGCTGGTGATTCAAACCTACCAGCCACTCCTCAGAACGCAGAATAGGCAATCTGCTTCCATAGAGATACTGCCTTGGAAACCTAAGGAGGGGTCGCTATGAGTCGGGATCAACTCAACAGCCATGAGTTTGGTTTTTTGTTTTGTTTTGTTTTTTACCTAATTCTGACATGAGTACTAATGGCTCAGACCCTTCAGGATTGAAGGTTTGGGTCACGCCACCTGGCAAAGAACCATGACCAGCTGAGGTGCTTCCTGAGGGCAAAGTGAATACAGAATGGGTTATACAAGAAAGTAATTCTAAATACCAGCTACAACCATGTGACCAGTTGCAGAAACAATGACTGTGATTGTTCTTCAGATATTTTTGTTTTTTTTGGTTACAAAATAAAAGATGTAAGCAGGGCTAATGCATTTTCAGTTGTATGTGTATTACTTATATTAGGCACATGTAGGACTTTATAATTGTCTTATTTAGAGGTTATATGTGGAGATGTGTATAAATGCCAAGTTGACAAGGGGTACATTGTGATAGTTGTGTGTCAACTTAACTGGACAATGATTCTCAGTGGTTTAGTAGGTGTGATGTAATCATCCCCCATGATGAGATCTGATATGATGTAATCACCTCCATGATGAGATGTGCTGTGAACAGCCAATCAGTTGAAAGTGAGATTCCTTAGGGGTGTGGTCTGCTCCCAATACATATATGGACAATCTGGGAAAACACTTGGTCTTTCTGTTGGATATAGATCCTGCATCCAGCTTATCATCATTGGCTTTTGGAGATGAGCCAGTGGTCTGCTGTATTACCTGCCAATCTTGCAATTGTTGCCTTCACAGCCTGTGAGCCAAGAGTCTGCCATTTTCCTGCCAATCTTGGATTCATCATCCACCAAAGTCAGCACACTGGTATACTACCAGCTGATTTTGGATTCGACAGCCCCTGCAGCTGTGTGAGTCGGGAAAAGCCTCCATCTTGATGTTTCCTAGCCGCTACAGCTGTGTGAGCCATTTCTCTTAGATAATTTTCTCTCTCCCTCTCTCTCTCTCTCATTTTCTCTCTCCTTCTCTTTCTATATATATGATTCACTGGTTTTACTTCTCTAGAGAGCTTAGCCTAAGACAAGAACTAAGGTGAAACTTCCCAAGCCATGGAATTTTCAATTGCCTCATATGCATGTGAAAGCTAGAGAATGAATAAGGAAAACCACAGAATTGATGCTTTTGAATTGTGGTGTTGGCAAAGACTATCGAACATACCATGGACTGCCAGAAGAACAAGCAAACCTGTCTTAGAAAAAGTATAGCCAGAATACTTCTTAGAGGCAAGGATGATGAGACCTTACTCACTTCCTTTGGACATGTTATCAGAAGGGACCAGTCCCTGGAGGATATCATGCCTTATAAACTAGAGGATCAGAGAAAAAGAGGAACACCTGCAACAAGACTGACAGGCACAGTGGCTGCAAAAATGGGCTCAAACAGTAACAATTGTGAGCATAGTGCAGTACCGGTCAGTGTTTTGTTCTTTTGTGCATTAGGCCACTATGAGTCAAAACTGACTTGATGACACCTAACAACCACAATGACAATATGATAATATCATCATCTGGAGGAAGTAAAATATGTTTTCATAACTCTACCTCATGCTTGCTTTATAGGATCCTTTAGAGAAGCAATTTAGAATAATTTGTCTTTTGTTATATTAATCAAACTAATAGTGCACTTTAAAGCACAGGTACAAGAAGCAGGTTTTCTTGAGAGAGAAGGAAAGAAAAGACTAGTAACTGCCAGTCACAGCTTTTTGAAACAAACAGAAAATCAGATGCAAAACTAGAGAAAAAACCCACCTAAATTCACCAGTCTGTGAAATCAGCTCAAAACTCAGGCTTACATTCAACATCGGTTTTATGTCCAAGACAAACATATGGAGAACCCAGTTTCTTAAACTGTACACAGCAATTCTTGGATGAGATCAACTCAATACCACAGAAAAACAGGTGCTAGGTAAACATATTAACTCATGATAGTTTTAGATGGATTTTATTCAGACCCTTTGATTGAAATTAGGCATTGAACAAAAGTTCTCAAAAAAAAAAAAAAAAAAAAGACAATGGCCTTAGCCTATATGACTATGAGACAAGAAAAACTAGATGGTGCCCGGCTACCACTGTAAACCACTCCTCCATGGAGGAGATCCTGAATAGAGTGGGAGAACAATGTGGAACAAAACTCAGAATCCTTTGGAGGAAAAAGAAGGGGGCAGGAATCAGGTTCGTTGGTCTGATAGAGCCTGGTGGAACCACTGAGACTATGGTCCTTAGCTGCCTATCAGGTCTGGAATTGAAAGCACACCTGTGGCTTCCAACCAAACAAAAGACAGCCATATGAGTTGAACATGTACCTGAGGCAGATACGCTCCTTGGGAAGAACAATCATGGGAGAAAGAAGGTATGTTTATGCACAGGGAGACAGCTCATGGGGCAGGAGTGCATGAAGGGATGAACACAGGGAAGAGGTAACTATTGGGAGAAAGTGGGAGGGGAGCTGTTGCATTGGGGTAAATTGTAGTCAATGTCATGAGACAGCGTGTGTGTGAACTATTGTATGGAAAGTGAATTTGCTCTGTAAATTTTCACCCAAATCACAATTTAAAAAAAGAAAGAAAAAAAGGAACTCATGAGCCAATAAAGAACAGCAAATTCAGTCAATTAAAAAAAAAAAAGTCAATGCAAATGGAAACTTACTTTCCTAAAGTGATTACTGAAATTTTAAATACACGTATATTCACTTACAGAGTTTTTTTTAATATGAACTCCAACCAAGCATCCTGGTAAGGAGGAAGTGAAAGCTCATTTATCAAGGATTTCTTCAGGTAGAAATTTTGACATTGTAATTCTCAATTTTGCTAAGATAATTCAGAGACTATGTCCTGTAGGGAAGCTATTTTCCTGTATTGATGTCTGGAAGCTCTGGTAGCATAGTGGCTAAGACACTTGCCTGCTAACCAGA
>NW_006922053.1:2133596-2137315 GCF_000298275.1 Orycteropus afer afer | reverse complement strand
ACCCACCAGCCACTCCTCGGAAGGAAGGTTGGGCAATCCTACTTCCGTAGTGATGCTGCCTCGGAAACCCAAGGAGGGGTCACTATGAGTCAGGTTTGACTCGACGGCACATAACAGCAACATAACAGAGGTACCAGGAAGGAGCTGTGGTGGTGCAATGGCTAAGTGCTCACCTGCTAACTGAAATGTTTCTCCTGCTGCACTTGACAGACCATCCACAACACCCACAGAC
Organism: Orycteropus afer afer; assembly: GCF_000298275.1. Taxonomy (NCBI): domain Eukaryota; kingdom Metazoa; phylum Chordata; class Mammalia; order Tubulidentata; family Orycteropodidae; genus Orycteropus; species Orycteropus afer. Next base: position 2,137,083 of record NW_006922053.1, on the reverse strand, counting down.
CTTCTTTAGGTCAAAATTAAGACACGTACTGCATGGCCCACACAGCATGTGTGTGTGTGTGTGTGTGTGTGTGTGTGTGAGATTTGGGTGAAAGTTTACAGAGCAAGTTCATCTTCCATACATCAATCCACATACACTTTGTCTCATGACATTGATTACAATCTCCCACAATGCAACACCTCTCCTTCCACTTTCTCCCCATAGTCATCTCTTCCCTGTCCCACACAATATTTTTAAGAAATTAATCTTGAGGAACTCTAGTTAGATTATCCTTTTTTAGGTTTGTCACAGGGGCTACCAGTTTATGTCATTTCACCAAAATAGGTTCCTTTCCCATCCCCTGTAGGACTTTGCATCTTTGGCCTGTCACTTCCATGAAGTATAAGCAGGGTAAGGGCAGTCCCTGTCTTCCACGTGACTTAATGTGCCTAGACAGACTAAGGGGCTCCTAAAATATTTGTCACATGAAGGACAGTAGTGAGTCAACTTCCCTTGTCACAATGAATAAGAGCCTTTCTCTTACTTTCACTTTATTTTTAATATCATATATTTGGGGGAGATAAGTATAGAAAAGTACCCATTTGGTGAATATTTCCAAACAAATTGTGAACAAACAGCACAAGATTCTGAACATTAAAGCAAACATCACCTTTTTTCTACTAACAGACTCATTAAAATGTATAGTCATATGTTGTACTCTAAATATTTTGAGAATGTTACAAAAATATTTACCAGGTCATTCTATTTCAGCACTCAAGGGAGCCCCCTCACTGCCATGCTCCCAATTCCCCACCAATTTTTAATCCAAGGACACTCCAGAATGGATGTTTCTAAAAAGAGAGAAGCAGATATGGGGTGTATTTGGTTCTCCAGCACTGCTCCAAGAGAAAATGCCACAAATGGATGACTTTAACAAACAGAGATTTATTCTCTTACAGTTTAGGAGGCTAAAATTTTGAGTTTGAAGTACCAGCTTTAGGGGCTGGGTGAAGGCCCCTCGACTTTGGGCTTCAGCTCTGCCTTTTGCTCCCAGCCCACTGGAGCTGGAGGTGTATCTTAACTCAGGTAGCTGCTGGCTGCTGAGGCTGACAAACCCAAGGTTGACAAGTAAAATAGCACAGTCCCAAGGTTATCACGCAACCCAGCAGACCATTAGTTCAAGTTCAGAAACAGTCCCAAGATTGGCAGGCAATATGGCAGGCTGCTGAATGAAGACTTGGCTACAGACAGGGTCCAAGCTTGCCAAAAAGCTTGAGACCTTTCTCAAAGCTTCTTCTTATATACTGTAAGCAGACCACATCCCTAAGGCAGCTACTCACCTGCTCACAGCAGATTCCTTCGTGGAGTTGATTAGTAGACTTATCACAGGGAATAACTACATCCAGCTGGCCAGCTGCTCAAAACCAGGCCCAGCCGAGTAGACACAAAATTTAACTACCACGTGGGGGAAGAGAGATGCTGAGCCACAAAAAGACCATCTGGAGCAGAAACAGAAGACACAAGGAGCTGACAGAGAGAAAGCATTCCGCTCGAGCTGGCACCTGCATTTGGATTTCTGCCCTTCTAACCCACCAGCCACTCCTCGGAAGGAAGGTTGGGCAATCCTACTTCCGTAGTGATACTGCCTCGGAAACCCAAGGAGGGGTCGCTATGAGTTGGAGCCGACTCGACGGCACATAACAACAACAACAACAAACAACAACCTGTAAAAAGGAGCTCTGGTGGCATAGTGCCTAAGGTATTTGACTGCTAACCAGAAAGCTGGTGGCTCAAACCCACCAGCCACTCCTCAGAAGGAAGACTGGGCAATCTACTTCCATAGAGATACCACCTTGGAAACCCAAGGAGGGGTCACTATGAGTCAGGATCAAATTGAGGGCAGTGAGTTTGGTTTTTGGTTTTGGTTTTAAACTGGAAAAAAAAAATGTTTGTTAAACCCATCCATTTGTGGTATTTCTTTTATACCAGCACTAGATGACTAAGACAGAATTTGGTACCAAAAGAGGGGGTTCTGCTCTAACAGATATCTAAAATGTGGAAAAATTTTTGGAATTGGGTAATGGATAGTGGCTAGAAGAGTTTTAAGGTGCCTGATATAAAAGCCTAGATTGTCTTGAAGAAACTGTTGGTAGAATTATGGACATCCAAATTGATTCTGAAGAGAGCTCAGAAGGAACTGAGGAGAGCTAGAGAGAAAGCCTCTATTGACTCAGAGAATACATATGGCACCAGCAACAGAATGCTCTGGAAATGTGGACATTAATGTGTTTCTGGTGAGGCTTTAAAGGGAATTGAGGAACGTGTGATTGGACGATGGGAGAAGGGCGATCCTTTTTATGCAGTGGCAAAGAACGTGTCTGAACTATGTTCAAATGTTTGGTGGAAGGTAGAACTTGTCAATGATGAACTTGGATCACTGGCTGATGAGATTTCCAGACAAGATCTTAGAGTTCTGTGGTTTCTCCTTCTTGCTTATAGGAAAATGCAAGAGGAAAGAGAGGAACTTTAAAATGAATCGTGCAAAATGAAAACAGAACTTAAATATTTGGAAAATTCTGTTGTACAATCTAAAGGCACATGTCCTGGTATATCCACAGAGGAAATGGCTACACGATCTTTTTTAAAAGAGATTAAGCCTGTAACTAATGAGTCTAGCCAACTGCCACAGCAGAAAACCCATCAGCTTGGACTGAAGAGGACAGAGAAAGAGCAAAAGGAGAGAACACTATCTGCCTCTTAGAATTCCACAGGCAGGAAACAGGCCAAAGCAGCTACATCTGTTGTCCTCCAGGAAAAGAAAGACGTTTCCCTTGAGCAGCTCAGAGGTCAGCAGAACAGCTGGAAGGAGCATGGGAAACAGGGCAGCCTTGGTCTCAAAAGGTGGGGCCACAGCCTCAGGGATCTCAAAGGTGGAGAGACAGCTTCTGGGATGTAAAAGGGTTGGACTATAGCCTTCTAGGTTTCAAAGAATCAGATCTTCACAAACTTGGTTCCAGAGGATAGGGCTGACCTTCAATGTGGTCAAGAGAAAGGGACAGCTGTCTAAATGGGGCTGCCATGTCCAAGAGGCAGAAGAACGGAGACTGGCAGGGCTCAGGGGGTTGGGTTGCCATTCAGATGGACTAGGAGCAGGATTGGATTAAGGCATGTGAGGTCCTTAAACACTGACAACCTGTGGGGCCCCCTCCTCTGCTTTACCCATTGGAAAAGGGTATGTGAGCTATATATATATATATATATACATATATATATATATACATACATATACGTATATGTATGTGTATGTGTGTTAGCTATTCATGATGTAACTTCTTTTAAAATGTGACTATAACAGAGAGGCAGGGCAAGATGGCGGACTAGGCAGAAGGATTGCACAGACCCTCTTCAACAAAGAAAAAGGAAACCAATTAACACAGACACAGAAGATAATCTTGGACCCCTGAGCCTTGAAGGAAAGGATGCAGATTTGGACTAAACCCCAACTAGC
>NW_006922053.1:2118037-2125044 GCF_000298275.1 Orycteropus afer afer | reverse complement strand
ATGAGACAAAGTATATGTGAACTGCTGTATGAAAAGTGAATTTACTCTGTAAATCTTCACCCAAATCCTAATTAAAAAAAAAAAAGAAAGAAAGAAAAGTAAAATGTGACTATAATATTAGTGATTGAACACAAACGCAGCATTCTCCTTTTAGCAGAATGAGATGAACTGGGTTGTAAAATGTTTAGTGAATGAAGTTATCTTAGTTCTGTAGTGCTGCTCTAAGAGAAAAGCCACACGCGGATGCTTACCTAACAGTTTGTGTTGTTGTTATTAGGTGCCGTCGAGTCAGCTCCAAATCATAGCATCCCTAGGCACAACAGAATGAAACACTGCCTGGTCATAACTTTTACAGGTTAGGAGGCTGGAAGTCCAAATTCAGAATGCTGGCTCTAAGGGCTGGGTGAAGGCCCCTCAACTTTGGGCTACAGCTCTGCCTCTTGTTCCAGGCCCACTGGAGCTGGAGGCATCTCCTAACTCACACAGCTGCTGGCTGCTGAGCTGACGAGCCAAAGACCAGCAGGTAAAATGGCATAACCCTAAGATCAGCAGACAACAGGGCAGGCTACTGGTTCAAGTCCAGGAACCGGCGATGAAAACTCGGCCAGATGGAAGATCCAAAATGTGCCAAAAAGCTAGAGAACATTCCCAAAGCTTCTCCGAGTAGACTGGGAGCAGGCCGCCCCCGAAGGCAACTCCCATTCCACTACAGATCTACTCACAGCAAATTCCACTAGGGAGGTGATTACAGGCTCATCATGGGGAATCACTACATTCAGCTGCCTAGCCACTCAAAACCAGGGCCCAGCCAAGGTGACATACAACTTGACTACCTTAGCAGGCTACTAAGATTTTTTCTATAGAACACATTTTCTACAAAAAAAAGGGGGGGTGGGATATTTTACATATTCTATAACAAAGAAAATGAGTCAGTGAACTTAGTTGTTTTAACAATCAACGCAACATTCTGTTAAATGTTCCACAAGGAAAAATTTACTTTCACCCATTTTGGTATAAATGGCTTATCCTTTAATTTTGATACTTGTTTCCTAATAAATGCTATAATCATAAATAACAAATGAAAAGATGTCATAAAAGAAAATTTAATGACCAGAAAACAAATATTATAAGTTACTATATTTTGGTTCTAGTTAGATCTTTCATCTCTAGCATGTTATAATTTAAAACATTTCTTTCCATTCATTGCCCTTAAAAATTCTTCAAGGATTTCATCACAATTAAGCTGCCAAACGCTATCTACTTCCATACATAGTTAAGATAATGAATTGAGTCTTTCTTGAATCGTTGTACAATGAGGGTTTTGAGTCTTTTTAGGGAAGAAAATGAACGTTCTGTCATTCAGTGTGTGATCACTAGAGTTAGGAATGTGCATAAAGCAATTTCAACATTAGGAAATACACACTGTATTTTCCCTTCTGTTATGGAACCATACATGCCAACTTAAGTAAAACTTGGCTTTCCTAAATCTGCCAACTTAGTTCTCATGTAAGAATGATGTTGTTGCACTTTGCTGAAAAGGTTTGTATTTAAGTCATCGCGATAATTTCTTGGATGCCTGCATGCATTATTTATCAGTTATATCCATATTGTTTAAGAAGGAAAATTTATTTGAAAGAACTTCACAAACTTTTACCCTTCTTTTCATGTAGGATTTGAGTGTATCGATGATGGTTTGATATGTGGTGATGCGAAACTGATCTCCAGGAATCAATGACACTTCGGAAACACTTCTGTCATTTGCTTGTTTCTTTCTAATGCTTCTGAGATGGTGAACTGCTTCATAATCATTATTTGGCAGTAATTGTGGTTTTGTGTTGTCAAAACTGTCAAAATCCTCTCTTAAGTTGTGTAAATACCCTGGTCATGACTGGTAGAGTTCTGTGTGTGTCTTTAAATCTAATTCTGAACTTGGAGAGCTTGACTCCTCTGATCAAAATATTGCAATATATTATTCCACATGTTGTTGTGGCTGTTAGGTGCCTTCAAGTCAGCTTTGAATCATAGTGACCCCATGTTTAAAAATATTTGGTTTTGATGGTTGCTGCATAACTTTGAATAATAATTGTATTAAATGGTCTTCCTTATAGATGTATGGATATCATCCTACCACTGACAGCATTGTACTTCAGGATAGATCTTAGAACATTCTTTTTTATAATGAATGGAATGCCATTCCTCTCTTATTTGTCATTCCCGGCATTGTAGACCATACGATTGTCAGATTCAAAATGGCCAATACCAGTCATTTCAGTTCACTAATACCTGTAATGTCTATCTTTATGCATTCCATTTCAGTTTTGACAGCTTCCAATTTTCCTAGATTCATACTTCATACATTCCACGTTCTGATTATTAATGAATGCTTGCAGCTGTTTCTTCTCATTTTGAGTCATGCCCTATTAGCAAAGGGAGGTCCCGAAAGCTTTACTCCAACCACTTCATGAAACTCGACTCTACTTTGAGGAGGCAGCTCTTCCCCAATCATATTTTGAGTACCTTCTGGTCTTGGAGCCTCATCTTCTAGAACTATATCAGACAATGTTTCAGGGCTACTCATAAAGTTTTCCAGGAATATATCAGGCAGTGTTTCACTGATATTCATGCGGTTTTCAGTGGCCAGTTTTTTTCAGAAGTAGACTGACACGTCCTTCTTCCTAGTCAGCCTTAGTCTGGAAGCTCCACTGTTCACCATGGATGACCCTGCTGGTATTTGAAATACCGGTGACTAGCTTCCAGCCTCAGAGCAACATGCAGGCCACCACGATGACAAACTGGCAGAAGAGTGATGGGTTATTCTGTTATGGACTATGCCACATAACCAACATAAATAGTGTCTGCATTTTGTGGACAATATTTTCAGCTTCTCTCTGGTATCTCCTTTTTGTGTCTGGTCTTCAACGATACTTTCTAAGGAATCCAGAATCTGAGCGTGTGACTCCAGGATCACAGTCATTGCTACAGCGTGCACCATTCAACGTGTATTAGGAAGGCATTTTGACATGCAGTCATCACTGTCTCAGTTAGCTGGTGCTGTTGTAACAGAAACACCACAGATGGATGACTTTAACAAACAAAATTATTTTCTAACAGTTTAGGAGGCTAGAAACCTGAATGTAGAGCACCAGGTCGAGGGGAGGCTTTGTCTCTGGGTGTCTGCTGCTCTCAGGAGGTGCCCATTACAGGAACCCTGGTTCCAAAGGACATGCTCGGCCCCTGGCTCTTCTGTCCAGGCGGTAGTAGATCCCCCCCTCTCTGCTCCCGTCTCTCCCCTTTTATCTCTTGTAAGATGAAAGGTGTTGCAGGCCACACCCCAGGGAAGCTCTCCTTACATGACGTCAGGGCTGTGATGGGATTCAGGGTGTTGCATTGCACCCTAATCCTTTAAAAACGAATTGGCTTATGTGGTAGTTATGTTTGTGTGTCAACTTGGCTGGGCCTGGTTGAGTGGCTGGGCAGCTGGTGGTAGTCATTCCCCATGATGAGACTGGCAATTAACTCCATGATGGGATCTACCACAAGCAGCTGAGTAGCTGCCTTTGGGATATGGTCTACTTCCTGTATTTAAGAAGGCTTGGGAATGGTCTCTAGCCTATGGCACGCTTAGATCCTGCATGTAGCCATGTCATTTCTCAGTAGCCTGCTATGCTCTGCCAACGTTGGGACTTACAATGGACTTAAGCCTGCCGTGTGGTCACATCGGGACTGTGTCTTTTTACTTGTCAACCTTGGGGCTTCTCAGCCTCAGCAGCCAGCAGCTGTTTGAGTGAAGAAATGCCTCTAGCTCCAGTGGGCCGGGAGCAGGAGGCAGAGCTGGACCCCAGGGTTGAGGGGCTTTCACCCAGCCCCTAGATGGCACTTTGAACTTGGACTTAAAACCTCCAAATTGTAAGAATAAACTCGTGTTTGTTAAGGCCATCTCATTTGTGGTATATTCCTGTCAAAGTGGCACTAGGGAACCAGAACAGCTTATCCCATCAATTCACATCATGGGGATCATTACATAACTGCCAAATTACATCATTACATAACTGCCAAATCACTGAGAATCATGGCTCACCAAGTGGACACCTATTTTAGGGGAACACAATTCAAGCCACGACAATTGCTTGAATATGTTTCAAGAACTTTTCATAGGTGAGTAGAGGAGACAAAAATTGTGTAGAGTTACTGAAGAGTAGAGAAAATCAACCATGTCTGTACAAAAACCTACTATGCTACATCGTACAAAATTAAGTGAATTTGCAGCACAAGGAATGAAGATAGTACAGTCATTAGATTCTAAAATGTTCTATTGCATTCCTTTAAAACATCCTGGTATATTGGCAGTGTTGTCATAGGACTGGCCTCTGTACTTAGAAAAATCAATATTGCAAACTTCACATAAATAGTGAAACACTTGATTTCTCTAAAATGCTCAAAGCAGAGAATATCAGAAGACATTTACCTGTGTTTTTTTTTGACTATGCAAAGGCATTGAACTGTGTGGATCATAACCAATTGTGGATAACATAGCAAAGAATGGGAGTTCCAGAACACTTAGTTGTGCTCATGAGGGACCTATACATAGACCATGAGGCAGTCATTCAAACAGAGCAGGAGAATACTGCATGGTTTAAACAGAAAGGATATGTGTCAAGTGAATAAGTACAGTGAAAATGTTGCATCCTTTCACCGTACTTGTTCAATTTGTATGCTGAGCAAATAATCCGATGAGCTGGACTATATGAAGAAGAACACTGCACCAGGATTGGAGGATGTGGTAGTTAAGTTTGTGTGTCAATTTGGCTGGGCCTGGTTGAGTGGCTAGGCGGCTGGATGTACTATTCCCCATGATGAGACTGGCAATCAACTCCATGGTAGAATCTACTGTGAGCAGCTGAGTAGCTGCCCTAGGGATGTGGTCTGCTTTCTGTATATAAGGAGAAGCCTTGGGAATGGTCTCTAGCTTATGGCACACTTGAACCCTGAATGTAGCCAACTTGTTTTTCAGCAGGCTGCCATGCTCTGCTGACCTTGGGACTTTTAATGGACTTGAATTAATGGCCTGCCATGTTGTTTGGTAATATCAGGACTGTGCCTTGTTACTTGTCAACCTTGGGCTTGTCAGCCTCAGCAGCCAGCAGCTTCCAGCTTCAGTGGGCTGGGAGCAGGAGGCAGAACTGAAGCCCAAGGTTGACGGGCTATGACCTGGCCTCTAGAGCCTGGCACTTTGAACTCAGACTTAAAGCCTCCAAATTGTAAGAATAAACTTCTGTTTGTTCGAGCCACCTCATTTGTGGTATATTCTTGTCAGAGAGGCACTAGGGAACCAGAACAGAAGAAGACTCATTAACAGCCTGCAATATGCAGATGACACAATCTTGCTGGCTGGAACTGAAGAGAACTTGAAGCACTTACTGATGAAACTCAAAGACTACAGCCTTCAGTATGCATTTGTCATACATACACCACAACATGCAATACAACGCGCTGGCTTGTGTGTTGCTGTGAGGCTAGAGGCTGTGCCACCAGTATTTCAAACACCCACAGGGTCACCCATGGTGGACAGGCTTCAGCAGAGCTTCCAGACTAAGACAGCTTGGGAAGAAGGACAAGACCATCCACCATCCACTCTGATAAAATTGGCCAGCAAAAACCTTGTGAACATGAGTTCACATGGCTATGGCGGAATAGTCAGACAAGCTACACAGACCCTCTGCGACAAAGCGATGAGAAACCAATTGAAACCAATACAAAAGGTGATCCTGGAACCCTGAGCTTTGAAGGGAAGGATAAAGAAGTGGATTAAATACCAACTACTAGAAGAGCCAGAATGAAAACCATGAGTAAGGAGACAAAACAAATGGAGCTGTGGACTGCCAAGTGTCCTAAAGACACAGCCATTTTTAATATTTCCCAGTAGTAACCTAAGAATTGGGAGCTCTGGTAGCATAGTGGCTAAGGCACTTGACTGCTAACCAGAAGGCTGGCGGTTCAAACCCACCAGCCACTTCTCGGAAGAGAGATGGGGCAATCTACTTCCGTAGTGATACTGCCTTGGAAACCCAAGGAGGGGTCGCTATGAGTCAGGTCCGACTCGACGGCACATAACAAGACCAACAACAACAAACCTAAGAATTGGCTCTGTACACTAAGGACTGCATGGGCAAGGACTGCATTGGTGCCTGATAACCTGAAAGGAAAACAGCAAAGAATGAGACAAACAGACCTGTGGACCGCCAGCCGCTGTCCTGAGGACACGGCCATTTTGAATATATGCAAGTGGCTTTCTTACCTAGACAACAACCTAAAAATAGGCTCCACTTGCTGAGGACAGCACGGGCAATCACACTGGAGGCTGACAACTAGAAAGGTGTGATATTCCCCTTGTTGCTCTTACCCCTCACCTCCACCCAGCTTCTGGACCAGCAGGAATTCCATCCTGATCTGTGCTCTGACAGAGCCTGGTGCCATGCCTCACCCCTACAGTTTTGTTTTTTGTTTGTTTTTAAAGTATTCTTTTTATCTTTCTCCTGTCTTCCTTTTTTTTTTTTTTTCTCTTTCCAGACCCTGGCTCTTGCTTTTATTTTATTTTTTGTTTGCTTGTTTTCTTTCCTTCTTTCTTTCTCTTCCCTTTTCTTGGTTCCTTTATTTTTCTCTTTCTTTGGGTTCTTCCCATTCTTTGTTTTTCTTTTTGCAGTTTTCCCATTTTTTTCTTTACTGTTCTTTTACTCTTGGTCTTTTCTCTCATAACTCCCTTCCCAGGTAGTGTGGCTTTTTTTTTTTTTTTTCCTCTTTTTCTTATTATTTTTTTAAACTATATTTTGAAATTTTTTCTTCTGATTTATTGCATTTCTTTCTTCTCTGTTCTTTGTGTGTGTGTGTGTGATTGTTCCTATTTGTTATGTGGTTTGAATTTTTTGTTCTCTTGGGTTTGTGTGTGTGTGTGTGTGTGTGTGTGGTTATGTTTTTGTGTCAACTTGGCTGAGCCTGGTTGAGTGGCTGGG
>NW_006922053.1:2110320-2117937 GCF_000298275.1 Orycteropus afer afer | reverse complement strand
AGCTGGTGGTAGTTATTCCCCATGATGAGACTGGCAATCAACTCCATGGTGGGATCTACCACAAGCAGCTGAGTAACTGCCTTTGGGATGTGGTCTGCTTCCTGCATATAAGGGGAATCCTTGGGAATGATCACTAGCATATGGCACACTTGGACCCTACATGTAGCCAAGTCATTGTTCAGTAGCCTGCCATGCTCTGCTGACCTTGGGACTTACAATTAACTTGAATTAATGGCCTACCATGTGGTTTGGTAACATCAGGACTGTGCCTTTTTACTTGTCAACCTTTGGCTTCTCAGCCTCAGCATCCAACAGCTGTCTAAGTGAAGAAATGCCTGTAGCTCCAATGGGCTGGGAGCAGGAGGCAGACCTGGACCCCAAGGTTGAGGGGCTTTCACCCAGCTCCTAGAACCTGGCACTTTGTACTTGGACTTAAAACCTCCAAATTGTAAGAGAATAAACTCCTGTTTGTCAAGGCCATCCCATTGGTGGTATGTTCTTGTCAGAGTAGCACTAGGTAACCAGAACAGTGTGTGTTTTATTTATCTATTTATTTATGTCTAACTAAGGGGGAAAGAGCAACCTTTCCAACAAAACCCAACCATACTTGCACCTCCTGTAGCTGCATCCACTGAGTGAGGCCCACCAATTGTTTTTGCACCAAGTGACCAGCAATAGATGGCAGCCAATACCAGCTCAACTCATCCTTAACTGCTCCTTATGAACAGTGAACAGAGATCTCCACACACACTCATTCTCTATCACACTCCACCAGAAGACAGGTAGTGAGCGCCTAAGTGCTAACAACTAGCAAATAGCATCAAAATAAAATAAAGGAAAGAAAACATCACGGATGAATCACACCAACATACAGCCACAAATTCAACATAAATGCAAGAGCACCACAATATCTCAGAGACAACAGACAGAAAACATCTTTGAGTGTGTTAGATTGGGTTCTCTAGTGAAGTAAAACCAGTAAAGCTTGTATATATATAGAGAGAGAAAAAAATTATCCTAGGAAAATGGCTCATACTGTTACAGAGGCTGGCAAGTCCCAAGTTCCTGGATCAAACGTCAAGCTGGAGACTTTTCCTGACTCATGCAACTGCAAGGGCTGATGGGCTCAAAATTGGCAGGCAATATAATGGTTGTTGACTTCAAGGGATGATGAATTCAAGATCACCAGACAAAATGGTAGATTGTTCACTCACAGGACAGTTGTAGGCAGCACAACAGGATCCAAATCCACAGAAGTTTCCCGAATTTTTCCTGGATATCCATGTATATTGAAAGTAGGTCAAATCCCTGAGGAAATTCCCTTTCAACTGATTTGCTACTCAAAGCATATATATCTGATCTCATCGTGGAAATAACCACATCACAATTTCTTAAACCACTCAGAGTCATTGTCCAGCCAATTTGACACACAACCCAACTATCACACTGAGGAAGAAGTAGCATTAGAACTCCCTGGTCAGTAATTCAAAAGAATTATATTTCAGTACCTTCAATGGATTGAGAAACAAATCAAGGAGAACACTGACAAAATTAAAGAAAACCCAGAAAAACTCTAGAAAATTTTAGGAAAACAACAAGAAAAAATTGACAAAATAAACAAAAAATTAGAAATGATACAAAAATAACAAAATAGAAATCCAGAAGATTAATGCTAAGATTTCAAAAATAGATTAGACATTTAATGGGCAAAGGAGTAGAATTGAATCAATGGAAGACAGATTAATGAGATTGAAGACAAATAACTGAATACTACTTTGTTAAGGGATCAATCAGAAAAAAAAAAGATCAAAATAAAATGAAGAAAGCCTAATATTCATATGGGAATACCATCAAGAGTAATAGTATACATGTAATTGGAGTTCCTGAGCAGGAAGAGACAAATAAAACCACAGAGAAAATTGTCAAAAATTTACTAGAAGAGAATTTCCCTAATATGATGAAAGACAAGAATATATCCATTCAAGAAGTTCAATGAACCTCAAACGTGATAGACCCCAAAAGAAAATCACCAAGACATATCATCATCAAACTCACTAAAATCAAAGACAAAGAAAGGATCCTGAAAGCATCACGGGAAAAAATGAAAAGTTACCCAAGGCAATCAATAATACTAAGCTCTGATTTTGCAGCAGAAACCATGCACGCAAGAAGGCAATGGGATGATATATACAAAACCCTGAAAGAAAAAATTTCCAACCAAGAATTATATACCCAGCAAAATTGTCCCTCAAGTATGAGGGTGAAATTAGATTTCCAGATAAGCAGAAATTAAGGAAATTTTTTTAAACCAGACAAACCTTATAAGAGATGCTAAAGGGAGTCCTTCAGACAGAAAACTAGCAACAGCAAACAACAACCAATGATTAACACACATGATGACATAACCCAGAAACCAACACAGTTATAGAAGTATCCAAAGTAAAATAAGCTTACAAGACCATGAACAGAGAACCAGAGAAATTAATTGGTAAATGAGGACAACTACAAACCAAAAAGAGGGAATAAATAGTGTAGTTACAGAACTTCTAAATTATGAGGACGTCAAGATAATTGCAAGATAGAACAGACAGTTTCAAACTTAGTGCAAAAGGGCAGGTGGATGACATCCTCTGACCTCCTCTAACTTCACAAGAGGAAGACAAAATCACTATCAGCAGCCCAAAACTTATGCCCATGAAGCCACACACACTGCCACCCTCCAATCTTTTACCAATGCTGACATCTACCATCACTTCCACAGCACTCACTACTTCTCTGCTGGGTTCAATAATTCATTGCAATGTTGTTGTTGTTGTTGTTAAGTGCCATCGAGTCGGCCCCGACACATAGTGACCCCTCCTTGGGTTTCCGAGGCAGTATCACTATGGAAGTAGGATTGCCCAACCTTCCTTCCGAGGAGTGGCTGGTGGGTTTGAACCGCCAGCCGTCTGGTTAGCAGGCAAGTGTCTTAGCCACTATGCTACCAGAGCTCACATTCATTGCAATAGTCACACAAAACTCACAGATAATACTCACAATTATGGGGTTTATTAGGGAAGTAACAGGCTACAATTCAGGTTCAGGAACATGCTCAGGATATAATTCTTTGATCAGGACAGTCACCCCTCTGCTATGCCCTCAGGCACACCCCTCTGGCCATTGGCCTCTTGGCCTGGCCTCTGCCCTGCTTGGGCAAGTATTACAAAGCTCTTTTAGCTCTGCCAACAGTTACTCCTAGGTGTACCCCACTCAACCAGCAAGTCTCTGCCCAAGGGCACTCAGCTTTCTTGCTCTGTGGGCCAGGTAAGCCCGCTGCTCTGTTTCATGCCCCTTGGTTCCACTGCCACTGTCTCTCTGCCAGGACATCTTTCTTAGAGGCGTCTCTCTGCTGGGGCATCTCTCTGCCAGGGCGTCTGTACCAAGGAGGTCCAGTGCAGGGATTTCGGGTCCAAGGACGTGTTTTACTTCATCTCCAGCTCTTCTCTCTGGCAATGAGACACCTTCACTGTCTCTAGGAGGGCTCATTTTAAGCCTGGATGAGTGACAAAACTGAACAATCCCAACATCAGAGTTCTACACACCTTATTTGCATGATTTCACCCAGTAATCCAGTGGGAGTTACAAAGACTATGGCTAGAAAAGCCATACCAAGTAATTCACTGCACTACACTTGAGAAGAAAATAATGAATTACAGGGTAACCTCAAAGAAAAATAAATAAATAAATAAACCTGTGCATCAAAATAAAAATGAGAACAAGCACAAATATTTACCAAATACTAGAACAACAGCAACTAAGAAGATGATAATGCAATTCATAAATAAAATGAGCTCAGCACAGAAAATTATATGGAACAAAGAAATAAGCAACACTATTAAAAAGAACACAAAACAAAATGACATTGATAAAGTCATACTTGCCAATAATTACACTGAATGTCAATGGATTAAATGTACCCACTCATAAGATGAAGAGTTGTAGATGGCATGAGAAAACATAACTCATCAATATGTTGTCTACAAGAGACTCACCTTAGACACCAAGACAAAAATAGACTAAAAATCAAAGGTTGGAGAAAGATATACCAAGCAAATGGCCACCAAAAAAGAGTAGGAGTCATAATATTAATTTCTGATAAAATAAACTTTAAGACAAAAACAACCATAAGAGACAAGGAAGGACATTATATAATGATTAAAGGATCAATTGAACAGGAGGACATAACTATAATAAATATCTATGCACCCAATGAAAGAGCCCCAAAATACATAAATCAGACTGTAACAGAATTGAAAAGAAAAATAGGTGACTCTACAGTAATAATGTTGTTGTTGTTGTATGTGCCATCAAGTCAGACCCGACCCATAGCAACCCCTCTTTGGGTTTCCAAGGCGGTATCACTACAGAAGTAGATTGCCCAACCTTCCTTCCAGGAGTGGCTGGTGGGTTTGAACTGCCAGCCTTCTGGTTAGCAGTCAAATGCCTTTGGCACTATGCTACCAGAGTTCCCTAATAATAGGAGATGTTAATACACCACATCCAATAAGAGATACAACAACTGGAAAGAAACTCAACAAAGATGCAGAAGAAGTAAACCATATGATCCACCAACTTGACCTTACAGACATTTACAGAGCACTTCACCCAACAACATCACAATATACACTCTTTTCCAGTGCACATGGAACATTCTCAAGATAGACCATATGTTAGGCCATAAAGCAAGCCTTAATAAATTTAAAAACATTGAAATACTGCAAAGCATACTCTCAGATCACAATGCTATAAAATTAGAAATCAAAAATAGGAAGATCAATAGAAAAATAACAAACATGTGGAAACTGAATAACACCCTTCTTAAAAACGACTAGGGAATAGAAATAAAAAAGGAAATTAAAAAATTCCTTGAATCAAATGAGAATGAAAACACAACATACCAAAATTTTTGGGATACAGTAAAAGCAATGATCAAAGAGCAATTTATAGCAATAGATGCACACATCAAAAAAGAAGAAAGAGCCAAAATCAACACCTTACCCAACATCTCCAACAGTTAGAAAAAGAGCAGCAAAAAAAGCCTATGTCACCAGAAGAAAATAAATAATAAATATTCAAGCAGAAGTAAATGAAACAGAAAATAGAAGGGCAATAGAAAAGATCAACAAGACTAGAAGTTGGTTCTTGAAAAGATTAATAGTATCAACAAACCACTGGCAAACTTAACAAAGGAAGAGGAGAAGATGCAAATAACATGAATAAGAAATGGAATAGGTGATGTCACAACAAAACCAACAAAAATAAAAATAATAATATCAGGGGACTATGAAGAACTGTACTCCAACAAATTTGAAAAGCTAGAAGAAATGGACAGATTTCTAGAAACACACTACTTACCTAAATTAACACAGATTAAGGTGGAATACTTGAACAGACCCATAACGAAAGAAGAAATTGAACAGGTCATTAAAAATAATTACCAAAAAAAAAGTCTGGGCCCAGGCAGTTTAACTGGAGAATTCCACCAATCATTCAGAGAAGAGCAGACACCACTCCTACTCAGACTATTCCAGGACACAGAAAAGGGTGGATTCCTCCCTAACTCATTTTATGAAGCAAGAATAAGCCTGATACCAAACCCAGGCAAAGACACGACTAGAAAGGAAAACTACAGACCAATATCTCTTGTGAATATTGATGCAAAAATCTTCAACAAAATCCTAGCTAATCGACTCCAACAACATATAAAAAAATAATAATACATCATGACCAAGTGAGATTCATACCAAGTATGCAAGGATGATTCAACATTAGAAAAACAATCAATGGAATCCAGCACATAAGTAAAATAAAGGAAAAGAATCACATGATTGTATAAGAGACGCAGAAAAGGCATTTGATAAAATGCAATCTTGATTTGGAAAAAAAAAAAAAAAGAAACTTTCAGATAAAAATGGGAGTAGAAGGGAAATTCCTCAACATAATAGAGGGCATATGTGCAAAACCAACAGCCAACATTATTCGCGATGGAGAGAGACTGAAACTATTCCCCTTGTGAACAGGAATGAGACAAGAGTGCCCTCTATCTCCACTTTTATTCAACGTTGTATTGGAAGTCCTAGCCAAGGCAATAACACAAGAAAGGGAAATCAAAGGCATCCAAATTGTTTGTTGTTTGTTGTTGTTAGGTGCTTCAAGTTGTCTCCAACTCATAGCAACCCTGTGTACAGCAGAATGAAACACAGCCTGCTCCTGTGAGCTTTGTTCTTTGCCAATTCCTTCAGTGTAACTTCAACTTCTTCCTTCGATACCATTGGTTCTTGACCATATGCCACCTCCTGAAATGGATGAATATCAACCAATTCTCATGGTACAGTGACTCTGTGTATTCCTTCCATCTTCTTTTGATGTTTCCTGCATCATTCAGTATATTATCCATAGAATCTTTCAATACTGCAACTCAAGGCTTAATTTTTTTTCTTCAGTTCTTTCAGCTTGAAAAATGCTGAATGTGTTCTTCCTTTTTGGTTTTCTAACTCCAGGTCTTTGCACATTTCATTATAATTGACTTTGTCTTCTCAAGCTGTCCTTTGAAATCTTCTGTTCAGCTCTTTTATCTTGTCATTTCTTCCAGTTGCTTTAGCTACTCTCCATTCAAGGACAATTTTTAGAATCTCTTTTGACATCCATTTTGGTCTTTTCTTCCTTTCTTCTCTTTTTAATGACTTTTTGCTTTCTTCATGGATGATGTTCTTGATGTCATCCCACAATTCCCCTGGTTTTTGGTCATTGGTGTGCAATGCATCATATCTACTCCTTAGATGGTCTCTAAATTCAGAAGGGATGTATTCAAGGTCATATTTTGTCTCTCATGGACTTCTTTTAATGTCTTCAATTTCGGCTTGAACTTGCATATGAGCAATTGATAGTCTGTTCCACAAATTGGTAAGGAAGAAGTAAAACTATCCCTATTTGCAGATGATATGATATGAAAGAAAACCCAAGAGACTCAGCAAGAAAACTACTGGAACTTATTGAAAGATTTAGCATAGTGGCAGGATACAAGATCCACACACAAAAATCAGTTGAATTTCTCTACACCAGCAAAGAGGTTTCTGAAAAGGAAATAAATAATAAATATAATTTATAATAGCTAACAAAAAGATAAAATACTTGGGAATAAATCTTACCAGGAACACATAATACCTATACAAAGAAAACTACGAAACACTACTTTAAGAAACTATAAGAGATCTTCATAAATGGAAGAACATACCATACTCATAGACGGGAAGATTGAACATTATGAAAATGTCAATACTGCCTAAATCAATCTATATACTCAATGAAATCCCAATCCAGATTCCATTAACATTCTTTAAAGACATGGAAAAACTAATCACTAACTTTATATGGAAAGGAAAGAGACCTCGGATAAGCAAAGCACTACTGAAGAACAAAGAAAGTCTCACACTCCCAGATCTCAAAACCCACTATACAGCCACAGTAGTCAAAACAGCATGGTATTGGTGAGGCGGGGCAAGATGGCGGACTAGGCAGAAGGATTGCACAGACCTTCTTCAACAAAGAAAAGAGAAACCAATTAACACAGACACAGAA
>NW_006922053.1:2062549-2101239 GCF_000298275.1 Orycteropus afer afer | reverse complement strand
GGGGAGCTGCTGCATTGTAAATTTTGGTCAATGACATGAGACAAAGTATATGTGAACTGCTGTATGAAAAGTGAATTTACTCTGTAAATCTTCACCCAAAGCCATGAAATCAAATGTGTATGAACTGTTGGAACTAAAACAAATCTGCTTTGTAAATTTGCACCAAAATCACAATTGTAAAAATTTAAAAATAAAAATATAAAAAAAAAGGTGGGGGAAAAAAAACAAACACCACTGTGGTATTGTTACAACAACAGACACATAGACCTAGAATTGAGAAGCCAGAAATAGATCCATCTACCTATGGTCAGCCGATCTTTGACAAAGGGCTAAAATCCATTAAATGAGGAAGAGATGGTCTATTTAACAAATGGTGCTGGCAAAACCAGGTATCCATTTGCAGAAAAATGAAACAAGATCCATACCTCACACCATACACAAAAACTAACTGCAGATGGATCAGATTTAAAGTGAAACCCGAAACTATGAAGTTCATCAAAGAAAAAATAGCGGCAAACTTAAAGGCCCTGATTTATGGCATAAATTGACTATAAAGCATAACCCAAGATGCACAGACAGCAGAAGAGAAACTTGATGATTATTGTTGTTAAGTGCCATAGAGTCAGCTCTGACTCATGGTGACCTCATGCACAGCAGAACGAAACCCTGCCCGGTCCTGTGCCAGCCTCACAATCCTTGCTATACCTGAGCCCATTGTTGCAGCCATGTGTCAGTCCATCTCATGAAGGGCCCTTGGGATCTTCTAAAAATTAAATTGTCACACACATTGAAAGATTTCTCCAAAAGAGTAAAAAAGAGAATCTGCAGAATGGGGAAAAAATATTCAGCAATGACATATTACTAAGGTGCACCTAACCTATTTCAATTGCCTCATATGCACGTGAGAGTTGGACAATGAAAAAGGAAGACCAAAGAAGAGTCGATGCTTTTGAGTCATGGTGTTGGTGAAGAATGCTAAGAGTATGGACTTCTAAAAGAACTAACAAATTTGTCCTGGAAGAAGTGCAGCTTGAATGCTCCTTGGAAGCAGGAATGGCCAGACTTCATGTCACCTACTATGGTCATGTTGTCAGAAGGGACCATTTCCTGAAGAAGGATGTCAGGCTTGGTAAAGTGAACCAAAAAAAAAAAAAAAAAATTCACTGCTGTCGAGTCGATTCAACTCATAGACCCCTCCTTAGGTTTCCAAGGCGGTATCTCTACAGAAGATTGCCCAATCTTCCTTCCAAGGAGTAGCCAGTGGGTTTGAACTGCCAGTCTTCTGGTTAGCAGTCAACTGGAGGGTCAGTGAAAAAAGAGAAGGCCCTCAAAGAGAAGGATTGACACAGTGGCTGCAAGGATGGGCTCAAGTACAGCAAGGACTGTGAGGCGGGCACGGGACCGGGCAGGGTTTCGTTCTTTTGTGCACGGGGTCACTATGGGTCAGAGCTACTCAGCAGCACCTAACAACGGCAGCAACAACAACAGAGCAAATAAATTTGAGTAAGTGAAAATAAAGAACATTTCTAAAATAAGTGAAAAAAAATGTAATTGTGATTTGGGTGAAAGTTTACAGAGCAAACTCGTTTTCCATACAGCAGTTCATATACATTTTGTTTCATGACATTGACTGCGATCCCGATAGTGTAACAGCTCTCTCCCACTTCCTCCCTGTGGTTACCTTTTCCCTGTGTCCTTCTCTCCTGTGCATTCCTGCCCTCTGAGCTGTCTCCCTGTGCAAACACTGCCCTCCTGGTCTCCCAGGGTTGATTGTCCTAAGGAGTGTACTTACCTACCTGGTGTAAAATGTTCACGCTGTATGCCTATTGTTTGGCTGGAAGCCACAGGAGTGAGTTCAATTTTAGGCCTGAAGGGTGACTAGGGACAATAGCCTTGGGGGTTTCACCAGTCTCTATCAGACCAGACAGCCTGGTCTTCTTTATGATTTTCAGTTTAAAACAAGTAAAATTTATAAAAAATAATAATAATAAAATTTACATTTGAATTTGAATTTAATTTTATACTTGAAAATTAATGAGTAAAACAAAATTGATTTTGAACATGTAACTTTGTTCTTCAGGTCTGAAGTGGTTAAAAGAACTAGTGCTTACAGGGCAGTCCAAAATAATTTCACTTGTTTGCCATACGATGTTTGTTGGTGGGCCCTTCACAGGTCACAAATGTTCTTCGCCTTCAAATGATACTGAAAACTTGCACACTCTCCGTCCTGGGTGCTGCATCTCCACAGCCCACTGGGCTACGCTGACACGCAACGAGGGCAAGCGTGAAGGTGAACAGCATGCCCCACATACAGCGATTGCTCATCTGAAGATGGTTTTGTTCACTTCCTGCTTCACGGACTGATACACCTCGACTCAATAATTATAGTGTAGCTGACGCATTCCTACCAATGGTGACGAGAGAACTGAATGGGAGGTTATATAAAATAGGTTCGAAATGAAAAGGAGATTGTTGTATATATGATAGGATTATTACCATACACAAAATTTATTAAATGTGTATTTTATGTCTTTGTGGAATTGTTCAACTCCCACATTTGGAGATACACACATAATCCATGAAACAATAGCATAACTTCTGAACAAGCGAGCTTGTTTGGTGAGTCATAATCAATCAACTTCTTAAAAGAAAGTCATTCTGAAGGGTAATGGAAAATAAAATACATTCATACAACTTTTATTATCTAAATATTGATTTCCAAACCAAATTCACTGCCATGGAGTCAATTCCCACTGGGTTTCCAAGGCTGTAAATCTTTATAGAAGCAGACTGACTCATCTTTCTTCCACACTGCAGCGGGTGGGTTTAAACCACCAATCTCACCAGCCAAATACCTAAACCACTGCACCACCAGAGCTCCTCAGCATTTCTCAATCTGAAAGAATGGAAGAAAAAATCCAAGCCTCGAGTTGTAGTATTGGTTTCTGTGGACGAGATATTGAACGACACGGGAAGCATCGAAAGAAGATGGAAGGAACACACAGAGTCACTGCACCAAAAAGAATTGGTCAATGTTCATCCATTTCAGGAGGTGGCATATGATAAAAAACCAATGCTACTGAAGGAAGAAGTTGAAGCTGCACTGAAGGGCTGGCAAAAAAAATAAGGCCCCAGGAACTGATGGGACACCCACTGAAATGTTTCAACAAACGGATGCAGTTCTGGGGTGAGTACACTTGTTTATGCCAAGAAATTTGAAGACAGCTACCTGGTCAAGTGACCGGAAAAGATCCATAATTTGTGCCCATTCTGAAGAAAGATGATCTAACAAAATGTGGAAATCATTGAACAATATCATTAATAATTTTGCTGAAGATAATTCAAAATGGATGCACCAGTACATGGCAGGGAACTTCCAGAAATTCAAGTTGGATTCAGAAGAGGCCATGGAATGAGGTATATCATTGCTGATGTCACATGGATCTTGGCTGAAAGCAAAGAATACCAAAAAGATGTTTAATTTACATGTATTTTATTGACTATGCAAAGGCATTCAGCTGTGTGGATCATAACAAATTATGGAAGAATGGGAATTCCAGAACACTTAATGGTGCTCATGAGGAACCTGTACATAGAACAAGAGGCTGTCATTCAAACAGAACAAGGGGACACTGCATGGTTTAAAATCAGGAAAGGAGTGCATCAGGGTTGTATCCTTTCACCATACTTATTCAATCCATACGCTGAGCAAACAATCCGAGAAGCTGGACTTTATGAAGAAGAACATGGCATCAGGATTGGAGGGAGACCCAATTAATAACCTATGATATGCAGATGACACGACTTTGCTTCCTGAAAGTGTAGAGGACTTGAAGCACTTACTGATGAAGATCTGTAAGATCAGCTGTCCAGTCAACTACAGTCTGCAGTGTGGATCATACCTCAACATAAAGAAAACAAAAATCCTCACAACTGGACCAATGAGCAACATCCCAGTAAATGGAGAAAAACTGAAAGTTGTCAAAGATTTCATTTTACTTAGATCCAGTTAAGAAATCAGATGTCATATTGTCTGGACAAATCTGCTGCAAAAGACCTTCTGCTTTGGTCTCTAGTGCTGCCATAACAGATACACCACAACGGGTGGTTCTAACAAACTGGGGTTCATTCTCTTACAGGTTTGGAGGCTAGAAGTCTGAGTTCAAAGTGCCAGCTCTAAGGGCTGGGTGAAAGGCCCTTAACCCAGGGCTTCAGCTCTGCCTCTTGCTCCTGGCTCACTGGAGCTGGAGGCTTCTTTCTCTCTCTCTCTCTCTTTTTTTTTTTTTTTTCCAATTGTTATTTGGGTGAAAGTTTACAGAGCAAATTTACTTTCCGTACAGCAGTTCACATACACTTTGTCTCATGACATTGACTGCAATTTCCCACAATGCAACAGCTCCCCTCCCGCTTCCTCCGGATAGTTACCTCTTCCCTGTGTCCATCCCTCCATGCCCTCCTGCCCCCTGAGCTGTCTCCCTGTGCATAAACATCCCTTCTTTCTCCCATGATTGTTCTCTCCAAGGAGTGTATGTACCTCAGGTAAATGTTCACCTCATTATCTGTCTTTTGTTTGGCTAGAAGCCACACGAGTGGGTTCAATTCCAGACCTGAAGGGCAGCTAGGGGCCACAGTCTCAGTGGTTCCACCAGGCTCTATCAGACCAGCAAAACTTATTCCCCCACAATGATTTTTGTTCCACTTTGTTCTCCCTCTCTATCCAGAATCTCCTACATAGATCCCCCTCTGAGTAGTTGACAATCTAGTTCTTCTGGTCTCATAGTCATATAGGCTGCAGATCACATGGTGTACCAGTCTCTAGGACTAATTGTTTCCATGAATCTTTGGTTTTCTTCATTCTTCTTTGCTCTGGACGAAAAGAGACCCATTGTTGCATCTAGATGGCTGTTTGCGTTTAAGGCCCCAGTCCCTACTTACCAAAGTAGGAGGTGGAACAATGTTTTATGTAGTATGTTATGCCAATTGAGCTTGATGTCCCCTGCGACTATGGTCCCAAGACCATACATTCAACTACTTGCTCCCTCTGGGTAGCTGGCTGTGACCAAGAAGTGACTACAACCTTGTCCCTTGTCAACTCTACCATACACCTGGGAATCCTGACAGAACTTACAAATACTCTTATAGATCCATTGTCTGCCAACCCTATACATGGTCTTGGGTATACTCCCTGCTGCATAGACACACCTAATAGTTCAGCCTGTCCCACATCTGTCCGCCCGCACACCCATGTTTGCCTTCACTGACAACGCAGTGCTGTGTGCGCATCTTTGTTGTCTGCACCTCCCATGGACCTCTCTATGTCTTCCTCTTCTGGAGGCTTCTCTTAACTCAGACAGCTGCTGTTTGCTGAGGCTGACAAACCCAAGATTGACGGGTAAAATGACACAGTCTCCAAATTATCAAGCAACATTGCTGACCACTAGTTCAAGCCCAGAAACAGTCTCAAGATCGGCAGACCACATGGCAGACCACTGAGATGAAGACTCAGCTACACACAGGGTACAAGTATGCCAAAAAGCTTGAGCCCGCTCTCAAAGCTATCTTCTTACACACTGGAAGCAGACCACGTCCCCAAGACAGCTACTCAGCTGCTCCAGTGGATTCTACCACGGAGCTGCTTGCCAGTCTCATCAAGGGGAATAACTACATCCAGCTGGCCAGCCAATCAAAACCAAGGCCAGCCAATTTGACACATAGCCTTAACTGTCATGACCTATTTAAGATGTTAAGAAGCAAAGATGTCACTTTGAAGATTAAGGTGCACCTAACCCAAGTCATGGTTCAATTGCCTCATGTGCATGTGAAAGCTGGACAATGAATAAGGAAGATTGAAGAAGACATGATGTTTTTGAGTTGTGGTGTTGGTGAAGAATGCTGAGGTACCGTGGACTGCCAGAAGAACAGATCTGTCCTGGAAGAAGTGCAGCCAGGATGCTCCTTGGAAGTGAGAATGGCCAGACTTTGTCTCACCTATTTGGTCATGTTTGTCAGAAGGGACCGTTCCCTGGAGAAGGATGTCATGCTTGGTAAAGGGGAGGGTGAGAGAAAAAGGGGAAGACCATCAATGAGGTGCACTGGCAGAGTGCTGCAGTGCTGGGCTCAGGCACAGCGAGGACCGTGCACTGGCACAGGACAGAGAGGGCTTCACTGCCGCACGCGGGGTCACTATGAGCGCAAGCCCACTTGACAGCACCTAGCAACAACAAATATTTACTTAAATTATTTCCTCAAGGAATTTCTCATTTTCCTTACTTGGAGATACGTAAATATTCTGATAAAATATAATGTTCTGATCAACACCCTTTGTTGCTTTCTTGGAAGACAAATTTGGAAACATACTTGTTGCAAAACAGAAACATATTTTGCATGATAGATAAATATTGACTGTTGCATCCTCTTAATGTGCCTGATACCTCGTTTATTAGCATGTGGAGAGTAATAGCAAGCACTGTGTCACACTCGACAATAAAAAACAAAACGCTTTTAATATATAAATTTAAATGTTCATTTAAATAAATATTAATATTTCCAGTATTTTTGGACATTTGCTTTGTTAGTATTATATTAAATTTTTAGTATTAAATTAAATTTTTACTCATGTTAATATTATATTAAATGTTTGCTACTTAAATATTTATATATATTTATATTATGCTTATATTCATATTTATATTATATTAAATGTATCTGTGTGTATGGAAAGTGTATTTTAAAGTTAAAGTTATAGATATTGTTTGCACGACTTAGGACATCTGCACATAAATGCTATACAGTTAAAGAGTAACTTGATTGAATTCATTGCAATGGTTGGTTTATTTGAGTTCCCTCTCTGCTGCGTGTCATCTGGGACTGGAGGTCCCATTGGCTGTTTACCAGGATGTGTGTGAAAGGATACCCATGTTTGTATCATGGCAAAGAGTATTTCTGGCCCTCCTGGCGGAGCTGCTGGGTCAGCAGACATAGATGCGTAAGATGGTTCTCTCAAAATGTATCAGAGAACTGCTCTCCATTAGTATAATCCACCCTTGCCCAGTAACCACTCATGTGGGACCCAGTTGCACACTGGTGAATGTAGTAGGAGTTAGATCCACTCCCACCTCCTATTTATTAGAAAGAAATAGTACACTCCCAAGAGACCTGCCAAGCCAAGGAGTTTCAGTTACACAGGAGGAAGCCATAGGAGACAGATGTCAATGAAGGTGTTGAAGTCATAGGGGAGCATAGGCTAAACCACCTTGCACTGGGCATGTGCGTGATCCTGCGTGAACTTTATGTCCACCTGGAGGTGTTCCGCCAGGTCCCTTCCACTGCAGAATCTTTCTTCCTTCTGTCCTGTCTGCTTGGCATCTGTGGGCCTTTGCTTTGGACAACTGGTGCCCCTGTTCTGTTGATGTCCTAAGCAGGTGCTTACCTTGCATATTGGGTCACCCATCCCAGCTTTCAAGGTCCGTCCATGTCAGTGTGTGTCAGAGCTTCACTCTTCCTTATAAACCAAACACCCACTGCCACTGAGTCGATTATGACTCATAACGACCCCCACTGGGTTTCCAAGGCGATAAATCTTCACGGAAGTAGATTGCCCAGTCACACTTCCACTTACTCCTCTTTATGGCTGATTGTGCAAGAATACATCATCTTTGTCCATCATCCACTGATGGACAGTTGAACTGTTTCCACCTTCAGCCATCATGAATCACATCACTGTGAGCATTTGCATGCACATCCCGTGTTCATGATGGTATGAATCATGTCATTGTGAGCATTTTGCACACATGTCCTGTGGCACACTGGTGTGAATTGTGTTGCTGTGAGCAATTGCATGCATGTCCAGTGTCTACACTGGTGTGAATCACATTGTTATGAGTGACATGCACATCCCGTGTCTGCACTGGTGTGACTTATGTCACCGTGAGCATTTGTGTACACAGTCCTGTGTGTGCACTGGTGTGAACTGTGTCACTGGGAGCACTTGTATGCACATCCTGTGTCTGCACTGGTGTGAATCGTGTCACTGTGAGCATTTGTGTGCACGGTCCTGTTGTCCACTGCTATGAATTGCAATGCTGTGAATGGTTGTGTGCACGTTCTATGTCCACGCTGGTGTGAACTACGCCACTGTGAGCATTTGCATGCCTATCCCCTGTCCACACTGGTGTGAGTTGCATCACGGTGACCATTTGTGTGCATGGTCCTGTGTCCAGTGGATCTGAATCACGTCACTGTGAGCATTTGCATACACGGTGCTGCGTCTAGCGGGTCTTCTGGCAGCCTCTGCTGACTCATACCTGCTTGCACTAACCTGTAGGTTGCCCTCCTGGTGACCACCCCAGAATGAGCAACGTGTGTTCCTAGATATTTCTAAAGCAGCCCACCCTCTTCCTCAAGCCCAGACAGCAAGGAAAAACAAGAGTTGACAGACCAGGCCTCCCGCCACAGACCTCATGTCACTGGGTACAAAGCTCTGCTCCCAGCAAGGGACTAGGGAAACAGCTTGGTCCATCTACACAAGGAAACCTGAGAGAGATGTGGGAGACGCTGGTCCCTAGCCCGTCAGCCACCCCATCCTTGTCCCTCCGGAGCAAGCCCCAGCCTGCT
This sequence comes from Orycteropus afer afer, assembly GCF_000298275.1. Lineage (NCBI taxonomy): Eukaryota > Metazoa > Chordata > Mammalia > Tubulidentata > Orycteropodidae > Orycteropus > Orycteropus afer. The sequence goes on along the minus strand of NW_006922053.1, from coordinate 2,092,626 downwards.
CGCTGGCCTCCAGGGTGGGTGACCTGAATTCCACAGCTGTTGACAGACGGCTTTTCTTAGCCCTTGGGGGAACATGGAGGAGCAAGTCAGGCTTGACTGAAGAGGAAGCTGGAAACGTTTCCCTCCTGCCAGGCACTGGGCAGCACTCGGGTCTTGACTTCACGTGTGACAAGCACCAGGCTGGCCACGGCCTGGGACAGCAGGCACGTGACCAGTGTGTCTGCCTGGGCACTGTCCTTCCCCCAGCAGGCGGCCCACTTCCCTGCATTGTCGGGCTCACCGCAGAGCGAGCAGGAGCCCCATCGTGAGTCCCCTGAGGCCGGCCTGGCCCTGCTTTCCCTGCACTGGGCACTGGGTGACTCCCGAGTGCCCAGCGACACCATGGGGATCACACACCTGCGGAAAGTCCTGCCACAAAAGCTCAGGACAGGGGGAGCCCACCCCACCCTCTGCCACCTCAACCTCCCCATCCTTCAGCCCCGTTGCCAAAAGACACGGGGTGGCCAGCTCGTAACTTGTTACAGCAGCAGTGGGCCCTCAGACACTCTCATTCCTCAGGATCAGCCAATGTTGACGGCTGTCATATGGGCTTCCTGCTGTTGCTGGGTGGTCTGGTTCCCTGGTGCCGCTCTGACAGGAATATACCACCAATGGGACGGCCTTAACAAACAGGAGTTTATTCTCTTACAGTCTGGAGGCTTTAAGTCCAAGTTCAAAGTGCCAGGCTCTAGGGGCTGGGTGAAAGCCCCTCAGCCTTGGGCTTCAGCTCTGCCTCCTGCTCCCGGCCCACTGGAGCTAGAGGCGTTTCTTCACTCAGACAGCTGCTGGCTGCTAGACTGACAAACCCCAAGGTTGACAAGTAAAAAGGCACAGTCCCGATGTTACCAAACCACATGGCAGGCCATTAATTCAAGTCCATTAAAGGTCCCAAGGTCAGCAGAGCATGGCAGGCTGCTGAATAATGACACGGCTACATACAGGGTCCAAGTATGCCATAGGCTAGAGACCATTCCCAAGGCTTCTCCTTATATACAGGAAGCAGACCACATCCCAAAGGCAGCTACTCATCTGCTTGTGGTAGGTCTCACCATGGAGCTGATTGCCAGTCTCATCATGGGGAGTAACTACCACCAGCTGCCCAGCCACTCAGCCAGGCCCAGCCAAGCTGACACACAGCCCTAACCACCACACTGGGCAATCGAGTCAATTCCGACCCCTAGTGACCCCATGTGACAGAGCACAACTGCTCCACAGCATTTCCTGGGCTGTCGTCTTTACAGGAGCCACCCTCCAGCTCTTTCTCCTAGGACACTGCTGTGGGCATTCAAACCACCAGACTTTCGGTGAGTGATGAGCACTTAACTATTGCACCACCAGGCCTTCTTTGGCTTCCTAGAGCTGCCATAACAAATGCCCTCAAACTCTGGTGCTTCAACCAGGAAAACAGATGCCATGGAGCGGACCCCAACTCCTGGTGCCCCATGTGTGCTAGAGTGGAACTGCGCCCCACAGGGTTTTCCATGCCTGCTTTTTCTTTCTTCAGAGGCACCTCTAGGGGCTCGAACCTCCAACCTTTCAGTCAGCAGTCGAGTGCGTTTACCATATGCACCACAACGCATATTTGTTATTGCACACTCCTGGAGGGCAGGCACTCAGAATGGCTCTCGTGGGGCTAAGATCAAGGTGTCAGCTGGTTCCTCATGGAGGCTCCAGGAGAGAATGGTACCCTGCCCTTCCCAGCTTCCAGCGGCCCTGCAGCTCTGGTGGCGCAGTAGTTAGGGCAGTTAGCTGCTAAGCAAAAGGTCAGTCCACCAGCAGCTCTGGCACAATGAGACAATCTCCTTCCAAAAAGATCTACAGCCTTGGAAACCCTGTGATGCAGTTCCATTCAGTCCTCTAGGGGCGCTGAGAGGAGGCACCAATTCCACAGCGGTTGGTGCCTTTGGGTTTTGCTTCGCTGTGAGTCAGAGTTCACCTGGCTGCACCCAAAAATAATGACCCCAAACCTCCGGCGTCTCCTTTACTGCTGCCAAGCACCACTGAACAAGCGCCCCTGCAAACACCACCTCATCCTGTGGGGTCAGCCTTGGCAGGGACTCGGGGCTCAGTTACCCTCGTGGACACTCCTGATCTGGGGCCTGGGAGTGCCAGCTGAGCAGGCTTTTGGGCTCGCTCCTGCTCCGACACACTCCCGGGATTTCTGTGGCAGCCAAAATCCTTTCCCGCCCTGGATTGTGTCTCATTAAAAGGGGCCGCCTGAGAGCAAGAAGGGTCGCCTGAGGCCTGGGCGTACCCCAAGATCAGCGGCATCACTAGAGAGGCGCGGGAGGTGCGGCTGTGGGGCGGGGGGGGGGGGGGGGGGGGGGGGGGGGGGGGAGTTGACCCAAAATGACTAAAATTTGTGTGCAGTGTTTCAGTAGGAATTTATTATTTCTTATTAAAATATCTCCGTAGTTTGTTATAACAACAAAAACGTTTTTTGTAAGCTCAGCTTACTTTTATCAATACACCTACTAGGCTAAAACTCGCCGCTAATTTACCTGTTAAGCCTTCCAGCGCCCTCTGGTCAAGGCTGTCATTACTGCCCAATTACAATGACGCCTGGAATCACGTGGTTCCGTCTGCACGCACCATTATGCTTTTCCTTGTTGTTGTTATTTGCAGTCGAGTCGGCCCCGACTCATGGCGACCCCTCCTTGGGTTTCCGAGGCAGTATCACTACGGAAGTAGGAATGCCCAACCTTCCTTCCGAGGAGTGGCTGGTGGGTTTGAACCGCCAGCCTTCTGGTTAGCAGTCAAGTGCCTTAGCCACTATGCTACCAGAGCTATGCTTTTCCTTACTATCGCTGTTTTGGTAGTTGACGGTTTTGTCACATTTTCAGGTGTTTGAATTACAATATTGTGGTAATTAGTATTTGTGAACCTAAAAAATAACTTTTTTTTTTTTTTAGAATGAGGTAGCAATTAAAGGAAAAGAAGAAAAATCAAAAAAGTTTTTGCTCAGTTACTAATAATGTTGAAATTCATTGTAGAAACTTGGAGGACATTATGCTGAGTGAACTAAGTCAATCACAGGACAAATATTGTATTAGTTCAGTATTGTAAAAAGTCAAGGAAAGGTTTATATATGGAAGAAAATTTTCTTTGTTGGTTACCAGGGCGGTGAAGGGAGGGAAGGGAACCCTGCAAAAATTTTTAAAAATAAATTTTAAAAAAATTCAATGTAAAAAGATTTTACTAAACGATGTTGTTAGTATTCATACAATCTAGGAAATACTACATTTAAGTAATTTACAACTCTATTCATGACATTGTTCTATAATTAAAATTGATGATAAGCACTACTAAGGATTCTGTAGGGAGGAGGTCCATGGAGGGTGCTATAACCCTAGTGGCGCGACTGCGCGCAAGATAGGTCCTCACCGGCACCTCCTTGGCTTTCAGCTGTGGGGAGGGAGGGCTGGTGGTGGCAGAGTTCGGAGACCCGGGAACCACCACCACCACCCCCGCAGGAGGGGAAGGGTCCTCGTTAAGGGGTGTCCTGACCTCCCCAGCACAGATGTTGGCGCAGTCCCACCTGCTCCAGATTCCGCTCCCCCGACCTGCAAAGCGGATTGGCGGGTGGTGGGTGTGCAGGTGCAGAAATGGCGGAGCGCCCCTAGGGGCGCAAGGGGCTATGTATGCACGACACCCCACCCACTCCCGTTCCTGCCCTCCTGGAAAAACTGAGGCTCAGAGAGGCTGGGGTCTTGGCCCGAAGCCCCAGAGCAGAGCATAGAAAAACTTGGGTTGGTCCTGGCCCACTGACTCCTCACCACCCTCTGACACACCTCCGCCAGCAACCCAGACGCTAACGGCCTCAGAGAAGCGCGCGCGATCACTTTAAGAGCGGCCCCGCCCTCCCCGCCGGACCCTACTTCAAAGATCCCATTGGCCCCGCCCCTCGCGCTGAATCTGGGAACCCATTGGCCCAGAGTCTGGCCCGCGCCTCTCAGGCCCTCAGAGCGCGGGTGCCTAAAGAGTTTCGGTGACGCAAACGCGTTGCCTCGGCAATCGCTGCCGGCCCCAGGGCAAAGGCGTCCTGGTGACCGGGCCAGTGCGTACGCGCGCAGGCCGCAGTGAGCCCGAGGTCCGCAGAGGGGCTTTCGGCGCCATTACCCCAGGGTCGCCGATTAGGGGGCGCCTTCGGAGGCTCGATTACTGCGATGAGCGGAGACCTGGGCAGCCCTCGCGGCAGGGCGCAGGGGAGCGAGGAGCCTGTTTGTTGGGGGTTGGCTTCCCTCGAGCCCGCTGGCAGGTCGGGCCAGGAGTCCAGGTCGCAGGCCGCCTTGGCCACGGCCACACCGCGGCCCGTTGAGAGTCCGCTGCATCGGGGGCTGGCCTGGCTTGCCTGGATCTCTTTATCTGCAGAATAGGAAACTCGGGATGCGGCGGCTATGGCTATAGTCGGTTCCTGTTGACTGTAGCTGCTCACACACACTGGGCGGCTCACAGTCCTGGGGGTCAGGGTCCGGAATGGGTCTCACGGAGCTGAAATCGGGGTGTCAGCTGGTTCTTTCCAGAGGCTCCAGGAGACAATCATCTCCTGCCTTTTTCAGCTTCTAGAGGCTTCCCATTCCTTGGCCCATGGCCCCTTCTTGAATCTTAAAAGCCGGCAAGCGAGCATCTTTGTCTGTCACTCTGTCTTTCTCTGCTTCCGTTGTCACATCTTCTTCTGTGACTCCGTCATGGGGAGACGATGATAATAAAGAAACACTCGTTACTTCTCTGACCTCCCGCCTCCCTCCTACAACGCCCCTGTGATCACTTGGAGGTCCAGAATGGTCTCCCATCTCAAGACACTTCACGTCTTGGTCTGCAGGGGCCATTTTGCCGTGGGAGACACCATGTCCACATGATCTGGAGACCAGGATGGGGACATCTGTGGGGGTTGTTCTGCCACCTGCATTGCCCACTGAGCCCTCCACAGCAGGGAGGAGGGACCGGGACACGGGTGTTACCTCACATCCGGAGCTCATGTCACTGTGGGCCTGGAGCCCAGCCTGAGAGGCGGCCTGGGAGGCAGCCAGCAGAAAAGTACCAGGGTGTGGGTGCCACTTGGCCTAGGTCCCTCAAGGCTGCAGAGGTTGGCAGGTGAGCTGGATGGTGTGACCTGCGGGGCTCAGGTGGCCTTTCTCCTCCTTCCGCCTCCAGGAAGCCAGCCCACAACAATCCAACCACGTGGTGCCCTGGTCCCCCAGAGCCCACCACCCACCTCAAAACACCTTTGTCTCTGACTCTTCACATCACTACTGGAAAGCGGCCTGACTAGGCCAGGGAAACCTGGCTCCTGCACAAGCCACCAGGGCCGCTCCCCTTGATTTCAGCCCCATGAAACCTAGTCTGGACTCCTGACCCCGAGAACTGGGAGAGAGAAATACATGTGGTTTGAAGCTGCTCAATGTGTGGTCAGCAGCCCCAGCTGCAATAAAAACCCCACCCCACCACACCCTATCCCAGGGTTGCCCTGAGGCAGATGCAGAAACTGAGGCAAGCCCAGCCAAGAGGACCGGGCAAGTGCCTGGTCACCAGGACCGGAGTGGTGGCCTTCAGCCATTGCTGCCCAGCCACCTGGCTCCACCCACCACTCCCTTGGGCACTTTACATTCACCAGTGTCACCCCCAGGGAGGTGGGACATCTGCAGTGCGAGGACCCCAAGAACCAGGCTCAGCTGCATGAGGAGGCAAGGGGCCTATCACACCAGAAATGCCACGGCTGGGGGGAGCACCCCAGCTCCTAGCCACACCCACATCAGCTTCCCTCTCCCCGCCCTATCCCCATCCCAGAGAGGCTAGTGGCCTGGCTTTGTCCTGTCCCAGGAACTGGAGCTGCTGGAATGGGGTGGTGTGAGTCAGCCAGCAGGGAGGGACGCTTGCAGCCACTTACATCAGCTGTCCCTGCCATGCAGCCCACAGCCAAGACACTGAGGCCCTAGTCATGAGCCTGTCCAGCCCCTGGCTCATCTGGGGACCCCGGGGGGCAGTGAGAGCTGGCCTGAGAGACCAGACAAGTGAGAGGTGGGGGGAGTGCCAGGCCCAGGATCCTGACACCACCTCCCCCAACACCCACAGCCACCCAGCGCCTTTGCTCACTGCTAGAAGTTCCGTGTTAGAAAGTGGGCCGCAGACTGGGACCCTGCTTCCCGCTCCCTCTCCAGCTTGGGGCCAGCCAGATGCCCACTCAGAGCCAAGAGGAAGGGACACAGCCGTTCCCCAAAGGCACAGTCTGGGAGGAGAGCAGTCACGTGCCCCTGCAGAGGCCTAGCTGTCCCAGTGGTGCCTGCCCACCCCCCATGTGACTCCCACCTGCACTCTCTCAGACTGGCCCTCGAACACCGGCCTCAGCACCTCTGTGAGAATGTCGGCCTGTGTCTGCCCACACACAGACGCCTCCCGAGCTCCCCAACACGCCCAGCAGTGTCGGGGAACGGGGCCTTTTCTTGTGTTGGATGAAGGAAAAGCTGTTTACTGTCAGCCCCTGGTTCGGTTGCCAGACAAAATCCAGGACAGGTAGATTTGAACTTTAGATAAACATGGGCCATTGTTTGAGATATACTTATGCATAGTACAAACTTAAGACGAAAATGATTTGCTTATGTGGCATTCAGGTTGAACCAGTGGGACACCTGGCGATCTCCCAGCCGCCCCAGCATCTCACAGCCCATTGGGCACCCTGACCCCAAGGCTCCTGCTGAGCTGAGCTCCCAGGCCAAAGGCAGACTTGGCCCCTTTGAGACCACTGAGCTCAGACCCTGGCCTGGGGAGGGGTCAGGGCAGGGGGCCAAGCATCTTGTGGGGACAGCAGGCAGTGGGGGGAAGGGAAAGGACTGCCTGCCTGAACAGCCTGCCTAGTTCCAGGACAGGCAGACAGGCCGGGACAGGGGACCCTGGGGCCACACCAGGGACACTGTAGGAGGATGGGCTCTGTGCTCCTGTTTGGGAATGTGCATCTCAGGTGGTAACTTGAGGGCAGCTAGGCTGGGTGCCCAGAGACAGGGCGGACAGAACCCTGGTAGGGGAAGTGAAAGGGATAGGGTCTGGATCCAAGGGTCCTCCTTGCTGTTTGCCTTTGTCCAGGCCAGCACCTCCTCCCAGGACCTTCTACCCTGTGGTAGCTCAGCACCTAGGGCAATCCTAAGTCCCCATCCCAGGCTGGCCACCTTCCCTGGGACCCTTGGGTGGGGTGAGGGTCATCCCAGGGGACTGCTTAATCTGCCCAGCCCGCTCCTGGATCAGAGCCCACCTAGCATACCCTTTGCCTGGGCTGGACCTGCCCAAACTCGCCAGATCGCCAGACTACACTCCAGAAGGAAGGCAGAAGCAAGCTGAGTGACGGGTGGCAGTCCCGGGAACACAGGGCCTAAGTGCAGTCTTCCTGACCCTGGGGGCCTGGGGAGGCAGGCAGTGTGGCCTTGAGGCCCGCTCACTTCCCTCTGCCCAGGGGCCACCCAGCACCACGACCAGCGACCAGCTTGGCCTTGTAAACAAGGATCACCTGCCCAAAGGAAGGTTCCAGAAATCTGGCTCTGGGCCTGGCAGCCAGCCCGCAGCAGGACATGGGTGAGGCCCAAAGGCATGGGCATGCAGGGCAGGCACTCAAGACAGGAACACACATGTGTGTATGTGTGTGTGTGCAAACATGCATGTGTGTCAGGGCAAGTGTCATGCACACAGGGGAGACGCGCAGGAACCCACATGTGTGTGCAGGAACCAGCTGGCCCGGCTGCTGAAGAAGCACCAGGTACCTCCCACCACTCGCACAGGTGTGGCTCCCTGCTGCCCCACCCTCCAGAGCACACACCGCCGCAGGGGTGGGGGGCTGAGAGGGGTGGTGGGGGTGTGGCAGGAGAGGTGCACGACCTGGCTCGCCTGGTGGATGGAAGCAGTGACTCTCAGTCTGAGATGACCCTGCCCCCCAGGGGACACCGGCTATGTCTGGGTCATTTGTGATTGTCACCACTCAGGATATCAAGGGGGTGGAGCCTAGGGATGCTGCAGAACACGCCACAGCGCAGAGGACAGTCCCACCCCAGAGAACCATCCAGTTCCAGAGTCAGCAGTGAGTGCCAAGGGGAAGGGGCCCCAGAGCCAGGGCTCCGCCCCTCCCTGTTTCCCCACCTGCACAAGGCTGTGCAGATGACGCTGATCCTTCAAACAGGGCCAAGGTGGGTCTGGCTTCCAGCTCTGGGACCAAAACACCTGAGCAAGGCCTCCCACCCTCATCTGAGCAGGCCAGACCCAGAGAGGTGCCACCAGGTGAGCCCTCCATCCGAACCGTTCTGATTCCCCTGCTCAGTATGAACGACACACCCAGGAACAGAAAGAAACCTCGCAGGGCAATGGGTCACTACAGCAACAGGGCCCTGGGCACCTGCTTCTCTGTTCCTAGGGCCTGTGTCAATCCTGTTACACTATGTATTGTGAGAGTCCTGTTGACCTGGGACAGCTCACAGTAGCAGCATGCCAGAAAATGGTTCCAGCAGTACTGTGTACAGGCATCCACACGCATGCTCAAGTTGGCACTGGGCCACATCCTCCCATCCCAGCAGTATTTAGAAGACTACCCCAGTGGGCAAGATCCTGTGCCCAGTGCTGGCACACAGCAGCCTAATGGAGCTGCATTTTGGGGCAGCCAGGTGTGACCTGGCAGGTGAGGAGGTCCATACTGAGAGGCCTCCAGTCCCCCAGGCAGAGTAGGGAAAATGAGGAGGGAGCATGTGGCCTCCCTGGGCAGGCAGGTCTAGCAGCCCCAGCCAGGCACCTGGGACAACGTGCAAGTCTGCACACACGCACTCATACACAAGTACACTCACACACACACACACACACACACACAGAGGGCAACATATACTCTCCTCTTATGGCCTTCGCTTTGACTTGGGGAAAGTGGGGAGCCAGATGCCTATGGAGGAGCTGCTCTGGAACTGGATAGTGGTAACGATTGCACACTTTCGAATGTTAATTTTATATGATTTTTTTCTCTCCTTATTAAGAAAATAAAGTGGGAGCCACAGCAAGTTCTAGAGCAGGAGCATCACCCAAAGGAGTCCCAGTATACTGGACCCCGGCAGATATGAGGGGTGGCCGCCCCGCGTGGGTCCCAGCGGGAGGGTCTCTCTGGCCACCGCCTGGCCCCTACTACCGCTGTTTCGCGCGCGGAGCACCCTCCCCCACGGATGGGCTGCGCAGGCGCGGACGAACTAGAGCGGACACGCCCGACGCCTTGAGCTCTCAGTCACACTCGGCGTCCCGAAGCGTACGCTCAAGCCCGCACTACGCAGCCGCACTCGACACCACGAAGACCCCGCCCCACCATCGAGCCCACTTTGCGCAGCCGCACTTGGTACTGGAAAAAAACGCACGTCCCGCCCCCGAGCCCCCATCGCGCAGTCGCACTGGGCACTCCGAAGCCCACACCCCACCCCACCCCAAGCTCACACTGCGCAGCCGTACTGGGCGCGCTGGAGGCCCCCGCACGCCCCGCCCCCGAGCGCGCGGGGCGGGGCCTGCTGCGGGGCGGGGCCTAGCCCATAAAGGCGGCGGCGACGGCTGCGCGCCCGCTCCTCTAGTCGGCGGCGGCCCAACAGAGGAGTCCGCGGTGGCGGCGGCGGCGGCGCTGTTCCCCGCGCGGTCCGCGGAGCGGGGTCCGGGCTGCGCGACGTCGGGAGGCGGCGGCAGCACTGTGACCCCGGCGCGACCCCGACCCCGGTGAGTGCAGCTGACGATCCCTCCCCGGCGCGGGGACCACTTGGCCTCCCCCGGGACCCCCAGCCTAGCCGCTCACAGCGCCTTTGTCCGCCGCTCGCCCGCAGGCTCCCGTCCCTGCCGCCCCCCGCCCGCCCGGTCGCCCGCAGGCCGCCCCTCGGGCCCTGCGCCCCCTACCCCGCTGGCGGGGCCCGGACAGAAGATGGTGCAGAAGAAAACCGCCGAGCCGGAGGGCTTCCACCGCTCGTTCAAGGTGAGGCCCGCGCGGTGGGGGCGGACCGACCGGCCGCCGAACGGAGCCCTGCAGAAGCTGCTGGGCCCCGAGCCGAGACTGAGGGTACGCTGGGGAGTCAGCAGACGCAGACCATCCCCATTGCCTGTGAGGGCCCTTCTTCTAGGGACGCCTAGCTGGTCTGAGCGTTCTCTGCTCCCGGGACCCCTAGCTGGTACCCCCTGCAAGGCCTAGCCTGCTGTGCGCTGGTGGGCTCCGATCTCAGCTTCCTGTGGCCTGTGGGATTTCTCTTCCAGGGACCCCAGACTGTGGGGGCCTCTGTCTGGTATCCTTTACAAGCCCCAGCGGGGCTTTCCGTGTCTCCACCTCCCTGGAAGGGTCCTTCCTCTGGGAACCCCGGCCAGACCCCTGGCTGGTGTCCCCTGCAAGCCCCAGCCGGATGCACGCTGGTGGTGGGCTCAGAAGGCAGGAGTCTCGATCTCTCCACTCTGTGATCTGTGAAGGTCCTCCCTCCGGGAACCCCATGCAGCCTGTGAAATGAGGCTTTGGGGCAGACGCCCCCTAGCCCGTCCCTCCCAGACATCCTTCGCACAAGTGCCATTTCCTGTCGGAGCGGGAAGTTTCCGAGGCTGGGTGGCAGATGATCGGGGCTGGGGGGAGGGCAGGTGACGGGCAGGGGCCCAGCGGGGCTGGCCCAGGGGACGCATGATGTCAGCGGCCCTGCCCCACCCGCGCACGGGTTATGTAATGGCTGCCTCAGGCAGGGACCTGCTGCCCAGTGGAGAGGGCAGAGAGGCCTGGGTGTGTTTTTGAGTGTCTAAGTGTGTGTGTGTGTGTGTGTGTGTGTGTATGTGTGTGTGTACATACTCTCCTCCCACCAGTGGGGAGGAGCCAGCTTGGTTCCCAGGCCTGGCCTCCTCCCCGGCGCCCCACTCCACCCTTGCCCTGACTTCTATCACTCTTTCCCTGAGGGCAATGGTGGCTGAGGGTAGACTCAAGCCACCACCTACAGGGGTCTGTTCCCTCCTGAGGCTGGGCAGGAGCAGGGACTGGGTCACTGCCCCAGGCCGCCGCCGCCACTGAAGCCAACTGCACTTCTGGGTGTTTCCAGCTGCCTCCTGCCAAAGCCTGCTGACTCTGGGCCAAAGCCAGCCCAAGGCAGGGCCGCCCACACCGCTGGGCCAATGTTGGCCTCCTGCAGGGAGCTCAGGGCCCTGCTCCCTGAGCCCAGTGGGACCAGTCACTGTAGGAAGCCGCCCCAGGACCCTGGCCCCACTTGGCCCTGGGCCTCAGGAGCACGCAGGGGACGAATCTCCCCCAGGTGGTTGCCCTCCCAGGAGGTCTGGCCATGTGCCTGGGGTCCCCTGCTCAGGGATGCCCCAGGATATGACTGCTGGGTGTCCAGGCACCAACACATGTGTCCTTTCGCCTGGTGGCTATGGCTGTCCCTCTGAGCTAGAAGCTGGGACAAGCATGTGGAATGGAGATTGGGCAGTGGGACTAGGGTTCAGGACCCAGTGACCACTTGGTGCTGTGACCGTGTCTCACGGGCCAGGCATAGCCCGAGGCTGCAGTCACCAGCCTGAGGCCAGGTCGCCCTGAGCCACAGGTCCTCCCTCACCTAATGGTCTCTTGACTGTGCATCGCTGGGCCTGCTCCCTGGTGGAGTCAGACACCAGGCACCTCAGAGGACGGGCCTTAGTACGCTCATCGGGCTCGTCACCTGGCCTGGCCACTCAGTGTTGGCCTGACCCTGTGGGGACTGGGCCCTCTGAGGGCTGGAGCGGGGGCTGGCTGCAGCCCTTCCTTGACCCTCCCCTTCCTAGGCCCCAACTTGACCTCCTAGCAGGTATCTGGGGGACAGGCAGGTGAGAGGCCACGCTGGCCTTGCAGCCCCTAGCCGATGCCCTGGCTTCTGCCTGGCTCCCATCACCTGGCCCAGTGGTGGAGGCTTCTGGTCCCCAGGTCGTCTTGCTGTGAAGTCTTTACTGGGTGGACAGGTACGAGAGTCTGAGACAGGAACAGGGCTCTCTCCTGCTGGTGGTACCCTCGTCCCCCTCGTCTGGAGGCACTGGGAGGGCCAGAGACTTGGCTAGGTTCCCCAGCTACCACCATCACCCCTCCCCCCCACCTCCCACCACACTGATAGGCCCTTGAGCCACCCAGGGAATTAAGCTAGCATCTGACTCAAAGGAACTGGCTGGGCCTCAGTTTCCCCAATTTAAAGGTCCAGCACTCTCATGCCAGGGTTACAGAAGTGGACTTGGTCTTTCATTTTGTGGGTAGAAGGCTGCTCAAGCCCCCAGCTGCCGTCATTCCCCATGTCCCACCCAAGCACACGCTATTGGGGGGGGGCTGGAGGCAGGGTGAGGCTAGGCTGGACAGGTATAGGGCGGGCAGGATTGGGCCAGGAGGGGTGTGGCAGCCGCCCTTATTCTCACAGATGAGGAAGGTGTGACGCGAGCTGGCTCCCAGGCAGCCCGGGCTCCCCACATCTGGGACGAGGGTGGGCCTCTGAAGGCACCATGAGCCCCTGCTTCTAGTGTCTTCCCCAGGTGTCAGGCCCACCAGGCGAGGAGGGGAGAAAAGGAGCGCCTCTGGCAGGGACAGCAATGGGGGAAACTGAGGCCCAGGGCTTGCCCGGGTCACTGGGGTGGGACCGAGCCCTGAGATAGGCCAGGCGCGTGGGAAAGCAGCCAGCTTAGAGCCCTGCCTCAACCACCAGTGAGTCACCTCCTGCCACCACTGCCGCCTTTGATGGCCCAAGTCAGCCGCGAGGGCAGCCGAGACCCAGGGCCACATGACTCAGCCCCTGTGCTTGGGATCCCTCCTGCAGACCCCGGGGCCAGGGGATGTCTTTCTAGGGGTCTGCTTTGCTTCCTTGTTGGTCTGTGTCCTCACCTCATCAGACAACACCAGAGTTCCTCCCCCTCAGCACTGCTGACATGGGGGCCAGATCCTTCTCTGGGGGGGCCGTCCTGTGCACTGTGGGGTGTTGAGCAGCGTTCCTGTCTTCCACCCACCTGATGCTGGCAGCACCCCCACATATCCTCAAAGATTGACTAGTGACCCCTGGGCTAGGGGCTTTCATTGACCACCAAGGCTGTTCCACAATCATCCGACATCCTAGGCGCTGCCCACCTTTTAATCTGCACGCTGAGTGCGGAGTGGTGAGGCGGGGGTCACAGGAGCTGGAGGGTCACGGTGCGTCACACTGTCTGACCTGTGGGGTCTTATTCTGGTGGTCCGTGTGAGCAGGGACCGAACACAATTTTTTCCCAAGTAATTAATGCAGACCCCTCCCCCTAGGCATTGGTGCGGGGGTGGGGGGGCCTGTTCACTGCAGGGTGCTAAGCAGCAGGCTCCATAGGGTTTTCAGTGGCTGAGTTTTCAGATCTCCAGGTCATGCTTCTGAAATGCCACTGTGTGGATTCGAACCTCCACCCTTCGGTTAGCAGCCAAGCGTGTTAATAGCACCCAGTGACTCTGTTGGTTGGTTTGTTTGTTGAACTTGTTATTGTGAATTGGGTGTAAGTTTCCCAGTTGATGTTTAGGGCCAGACGACTCAGTGGTGGGGTCCTCCATGCATTGTAGGGTGTGGGGCTGCATCCCTCGTCTCCTCCCTTCAGTCAGAAGCACCCCCACCCACCAGCTATGACACCGGATATCTCCACAGGCACCCCCTCCCCACCCCATCAAGAGCTGTTGGAGGTGACTGGCTGCAGCCTTGCCTTTGTCCTGGGAGGCCTTGGGGCTGGGCAGGGTGTTGGGGTTCCCTCAACTGCCGGAGGCCCTGCTCTGATATTATGGCTGGCAGGGCCAGGGCCTGAGAGCTGTGCTGCCCCTCCCTACAGGGGCCGAATCCTTTCGAGCTGGCCTTCTCCCTAGACCAGGCCCACCACGGTGACGGGGACGGTGACGCCGACTTCGGCCTGGAGTGCCCAGCCCGCCCTGGTGAGGAGCCGGAGACAGGGGCGGGAGGTGGAGGTGAAGCAGGGTAAAGGCAGGAGATGGGGGCCTGCAGGCAGGTGCAGCCACCTGAGTTCAGGCCCTCCCCCACATCCTGGCATAGACATGCCCACTAGCCAGCCCATTGACATCCCAGACGCCAAGAAGAGGGGTAAGAAGAAAAAGCGGTGCCGGGCCACAGACAGCTTCTCAGGCCGGTTTGAAGGTGAGGGGGCGTGAGTGTGGCGGTGGGTGGGGGCCGGGTACCCAAGGGTGGCCCTCATGCCCTCCCCTTCTACCCCCAGACGTGTACCAGCTGCAGGAGGATGTGCTGGGTGAGGGTGCGCACGCCCGCGTGCAGACTTGCATCAACCTTATCACCAACCAGGAGTACGCGGTCAAGGTGAGCACCCTGCACCCGGTGCCTGGGTGTGCCTGCAAGGGAGCGGGGAGGCGGGGAGGGCAGGCTGGGCGGGGAGGAGGGCTAGGAGGGCTCCGGGCTGCAGGACTTCCAGCTGGGGAAAACCAGCATCCAAATACGACTCCGCACCTGACCCACCCACAGGGGAAGCTGGGCCACCAAGGCAGAGGGGACCACACGGGCAGCCTGTACCTGTTCCCTGGGGCCAGGTGCAGCCAAGGACCATGGTCAGAGCCACTCACTGTTGGGCCGCTTCTGGCTAGAGCTCTGAGCCCTGTCCCAGGGACAGTGTTTCCATGTTATAGGTTACAGGGATGAGGGGAAGAGGTCAGAGCCACTCACTGTTGGGCCGCTTCTGGCTAGAGCTCTGATCCCTGTCCCAGGGACAGTGTTTCCATGTTATAGGTAACAGGGATGAGGGGAAGAGGTCAGAGACACTCACTGCTGGGCCGCTTCTGGCTAGAGCGCTGAGCCCTGTCCCAGGGACAGTGTTTCCATGTTATAGGTTACAGGGATGAGGGGAAGAGGTCAGAGCCACTCACTGCTGGGCCGCTTCTGGCTAGAGCGCTGAGCCCTGTCCCAGGGACAGTGTTTCCATGTTATAGGTTACAGGAATGAGAGGAAGAGGTCATACCCAGGATCCCCAGGGGACTCAGTGTTGGGGGAACCCAGCGTGTGACTGAGTAGTCTGGAGCCCTGCTGAGGGCCTCATGACCATGGTGGTCTAGTGGTCCCACCACTTCAAGAGGCCTCCCAGTCTGGCTGGCTGGAGTCACATGGACTGGCTTCCCAGCAGGGGCACCACATGGAGGTTCAGGCCATGCCATGGCTGAGCCGCACCGGGGTGTATGTATATGGGTGGGTGGGTGGGTGTGATCCCCGTCTGTGGCCCCTCATTCTCTGTGTCTGCTGGTGAGTGAGAGCCCTTACCCTCTCTACCCGCTGGTGAGTGAGATGTTGCCCTCACCAAATTAGCTCAGGAAGGAAACACCTGGCCAAGGCATCCTGGCTTGTGCCATCATCTGGCACAGGAGGAAACTGAAGCACGGCAGGTTCAGGCCTTGGCTAATACGTTATGGGTGTGTGTGGGCCACCTGCTCTGGACCAGCTGCTGACACCAGGTGGTGGGTGCTGGGAACCCACCCAGGGCCCTGGGGCTGGTCAGCAGGGTGGCCTCAGGGAGATGTGTGGGGAGCAGACAAGTAGGGGGGGTCGGCCCTATTCATGCAGTGTGGGAGGCTTGGGAGGCTGTTGGGTCCTTGTTGCCTGGCTGGGGTGGGGCCCTGGGCAGGGGAGGAACCTGCAGACCGCCTGGTTTGCAGCTCAGGACTCCGAGAAAACCCGAGTACCAGTGCCAGAAGAGGCCGCCTTGAGGTTGCCTGTCCTCCTGTGTTAGTCTGAACACACACCGGAGGTCCTGTGACTTAGGAAGGCTGGGAAGCTATGGCGGGTGTGACTGCCCCTCCCCTAGGATGGACCCCAGTCTCCTCCAGGAAGCAGGAGAGGGGATGAAGTAGTGAATTCTGAAGGGCAGGAAGAGGTTAGATTCAGTCTCAGAAACTGAGTCCTTGCTATTAGGTGGCAGCTGGTCCTGAGTCCTGGGATCTGGTGACCTGGCCACGCCCCTGCCCCCAGGAAGGGCTCTGAGAGTACCTCCCACTCTGCCATCAAGAGTAGCTGGAGGCCGTCTTTGGGGGATGACTCGGGGTGCTCTGGTCTGTAAGGCCATGGAGTGCCAGAGGGGCTTGGCTGGTGGCTGCCCAGGCTTAGGGCTCTCAGCATCTGCTGTGGCCAGTTGTGGCTGAAACTGCCCAGGTTCACGGGCTGGCAGCAGGGGCCGTGGCCTCCCCGGGCCCTCAAGTGGTGCTGCCTGGCTCCTGTGCAACACCTCCCTCAGTGGCTGGTAGCTGCCCTGGACCTTGGCATCCCAGCCATCTGCAGTGGGAGGGGCTTGCCCCTCGGCTCCCAGGGACCCCATGTCCTGTAGGGGGCATTTTGCAAAGACCGACCCCCCCCCCCCCAGTCAGCCTCTGAGGCTTACCAGGGTCATAGAGAGCTGCCCAGCTCCTCTCTCCCTTCTGGTCCTGGCCCCCATCCCTCGTCACCCCTGCCTGTGCTGACTTTGCAGTTCCAGCTTCTGGCAAATTCTGGGCCCCCACACGACAACTCTGCTTCCTGGGCTAGAGGCCTAAGCTGGGAGGGCGGTGTTGCAGGCATTACGGGAGGACTGGTGGAGATAGCCGCCACGTGTATACCCTGCTCCGGTCTAGTCCCCCGGAGGCCCCCGCTGACCCACCCCCGCTCTGGTTTCAGATCATCGAGAAGCAGCCGGGGCCCATCCGAGGCAGGGTGTTCCGGGAGGTGGAGACGCTGTACCAGTGCCAGGGACACAGGTGAGCGCCCATGCTGCCCCAGGGACACCTGACACCAGCACTACCTGAGCGCCCACAGGGCACTGGGCTCTGTTCACTTTTACTGAGCACCTGCTCCGAGTGCACTTATAGAACACCTGCTGGGTACCAGGTTATGTGCCTAGTGTTGAGGATGGATCCCCTCCTGGATGGGGGGGGTGTGTGTGGTGTGTGTGTGTATGTCCCTGTCCTTCCTTCCTGTGGGAATCCACAAAGGCCTCTATAAGCCACAGCTCCTGCCCTGCGCCCCTCCAGGAACGTTCTGGAGCTGATCGAGTTCTTCGAGGAAGAGGACCGCTTCTATCTGGTGTTTGAGAAAATGCGAGGAGGTGCACACGGGCCCGGGGGCTTCTGCCACGGGGGGGAGGGCACTAGCCTAGCAGCTGGGAAATGTTTCAAGCTGGGTCCTAATGGGAGGGCAGCCTGTGCTGAGATGCAGTCTGGGGACGCTGGTGGAACCCCACATCCGCTCACATGCCTGCCCTCCCCCCACCCAGGCTCCATCCTGAACCACATCCACCAGCGCCGGCACTTCAACGAGCTGGAAGCCAGCGTGGTTGTGCAGGATGTGGCCAGTGCCCTGGACTTCCTGCACAACAAAGGTGGGTGCTGTGCCTGCTGCCCCCTCCTGCAGGTCCTCTGGTCCCCGCCCACCTGCCTTCGCCTCCTGGAAGACACCCCGACCCACCCACCACTAACACGCTCTTTGCCCGCTGCCCTGTCCCTTTCACAGGCATTGCCCACCGGGACCTCAAGCCAGAAAACATCCTGTGTGAGCACCCCAACCAGGTGAGGGGGCTGTGAGGAAGCCCAGCACACGGTTGGGGTCTCCAGGGTTCCGTGATTGTCATCTCGGGGCGCGTGGCAACTGGGATGGTGGGCGCATCTTGGGTATCCCCAGTCCTCACCATGCCTCTTCCCTTTCCTTTTCCATTTCTCCCCCCACGCATGTCCTGCCAGGTCTCCCCAGTGAAGATCTGTGATTTTGACCTGGGCAGTGGCATCAAGCTCAACGGAGATTGCTCTCCCATCTCCACGCCTGAGCTGCTCACCCCGGTGAGCGCCCCGGGCTGGCAAAGCCAGGGGGAGGGGGCTCGGGCACAGACCGGGTCTGCTGGCGCATTCTTAGCTCGGGCTTCTGCCCGGCAACAGCCTCCGATTGGTCGGTCGCGGTGGGCGGGTTCTCAGCGGCAGCCGCTGATTGGCCGGCTGGGGGCGGAGCGCAGCTCAGGCGGGGCGGGGCCGACTACTAGCAACAGCCGCAGACTGGTGGACTGGAATAGTCAGACGCAACGGGGTGGGGCGGACTTCAGTGACAGCCGCTGATTGGCGGAGCAAGATACACGCAGGGGGTTGGGGCTGGCAACAACAGGCGGCAGTGCGGGTGGGTGGAGTAGGAGGGCGTGGGGGGCCGGGCTGCCAGGGGCAGCCCTGATTGGACGAGCCGGCAGTTAGGTATGCGTAGGGGAGGAATCCTGGTCACCAAGGCGGGCTCAGGTGCTGTGCTGTCTCTTGTGGCACTGGGAAGCCCCTTGTGGGTGGTGGGTGGGAAGGAAGGATCAGGTTCCAATGTAGTCCGCCCTTAGTGTGGTTCGGCTGAGTACATGGCCCCCGAGGTGGTGGAAGCCTTCAGCGAAGAGGCTAGCATCTATGACAAGCGCTGCGACCTGTGGAGCCTCGGTGTCATTCTTTACATCCTGCTCAGCGGCTACCCACCCTTCGTGGGCCACTGCGGCAGCGACTGCGGCTGGGACCGTGGCGAGGCCTGCCCGGCCTGCCAGGTGCGGCGGGGCCTGGGTAGGAGGCTTCCAGGTGCAAAGGGGCCGAGGGGTTAGGGGATGATTGTGGGGGCTGGACACTGACTACGTAGCAGAAGGGTAGTAGTTACCTGGTTTTTAGAGGTTGTCTGCGGGTGGCTTGTTTTTGTCAGATGGCCCTGGATGGGAGGTGGAAATCAAGGAATTTTTAAATGAATGAGGTCTGGGGTGGGGTGGGGCCTCCATCGGTCTGCTTTCTGCCGACCAACGTTGGCTTACCTCTTGATATTCTGTAAACAAGCTCCATCTGCCCAGATCCCAGGTGCGCACCTTGCACCTTGGACTTACTGGTCTGGCCTCAGCTGCTTCTCTCCCCAACCCTACCCCTCCTCTTCCTTAGCCCCACCTGTCTGAGCAGAGAACACACAGCCCAGTCTTAACAGAGAGCCCTTCCCAACCCTGTCCTCTTAGATCAGGGCCTCACCCATAGGTGAGGTCAGAGCCATGTGGGTGGGTCTCAGTGCCTGAGTGCTGCCATGCCTGCTGCCTCCCCCGCAGGGGCAGTCCCTTCTAACCACTGCCACATCCACCCCCAGAATATGCTGTTTGAGAGCATCCAGGAGGGTAAGTACGAGTTCCCGGACAAGGACTGGGCCCACATCTCCTTCGCCGCCAAAGACCTCATCTCCAAGCTCCTTGTGCGCGACGCCAAGCAGAGGCTGAGCGCTGCGCAGGTCCTGCAGCACCCCTGGGTGCAGGGGGTGAGTGTGAGGGCTGGGGGTGGGGTGAGGGAGTGCAGAGCAGGGCCTGAGTAACACTGATTCCCCTGAGTGTCCGGGCTTTGCAGCACCCCTGGGTGCAGGGGGTGAGTGTATGGGAATGCTTGGAGGGCCCAGTGCAAAACCCTCAGGCACTGCATGGGCCTGGGGGCCTCTTGGGCCAAGCACAGCCGAAGGGACACTGCCAACCCTGTCTCTGTGCCTGAGAAGCACCAGGGCCTCTCCTGGCCACTGCATGGAGGAGTGGGTCCAGCCCAGAGGAGAGGCCATTAGCCTGAGGGCAAAGCCTGGGAGAGCTAGCTCAGCCCCCAGGCTGCAAACCCCAGTCCCAGACTGTCCCTCCTGGCCAGTGCTTCCTTGTGCCATGACCTCCCCACTGGAGAAGACTAGCAGCCAAAACTAAAGACAGAAGCCAGTATTCCTAGTTCCGCAGCCCCCTTCCTATAGCACACATTTCAGAGTCTGAGGATCCAGGCCTTGAGATGGCCCCTGAGAGACAGAGACCTCGAGGGGAGGGGCTGGCACCTGGTGGGTGGAGACGGGGTGGGGCCATGCTTTTTCATTCCCTCATTCAGTGTGGGAATCTGATTTAGCCCAGGTGCTGAGTGCCCATCTCACCTCCAGGCTCCTGTAACTTCCTGGTCATGGAGGTCTGAGCAGGGTTGTTGGGCAGCGTGCCCATAGGGACAGCTGGGGGTGGGGAGGCCAGCCAGGAAGCTGAGGGGAAAGAGAGAGGTGTGAGGGAGGTAGCGGGGTTACCCCCCAAGTGGCCTGATGAGTTAATGCCTTGTAGGAGCTGTTTTGGGGGTAGTTCTGGGGGGACTTGGGTAGGAAACCTGGGAGATACCCATGAGGCTTGGGGTCACTGGCATACTGAGAGTGGGGCATGTGCACGTGGGACCTAGTGGTAGAGGCACCCACCACCACTGCAGGGTGGCCATGGGGGCTCATGGGGCTCTGCAGGCAGTCCTAGGCTCAGGCAGAACTCTGGCGATGGAGGGGTGGCAGACATCCCCTTCCCCAGGACACACCATTTCTCCAACCACGCCCCTGTCCTTGCAGTGCGCCCCGGAGAACACGCTGCCCACGCCCAGGATCCTGCAGAGGTGAGGAGGCCACTGGGTTTAAGTAACCCCGATGGGCAGGGTGCACCCTGAGGTGGGGGGCAGCCACAGCCCCGCCCCTCCAGTGACCACCCCCTACTCCCTGCAGGAATAGCTGTGCCAAAGACCTGACGTCCTTCGCGGCCGAGGCCATCGCCGTGAACCGGCAGCTGGCCCAGCGCGAGGAGGACGCGGATGGCGAGGCAGGGCCCGGCAGGCCCGTTCTCATCCGAGCTACCTCACGCTGCCTGCAGCTGTCGCCACCCGCCCAGTCGCAGCTGGCCCAGCGGCGCCAGAGGGCTAGCCTGTCTCGCGCTCCCGTGGTGCTCGTGGGCGACCACGCCTGAGCGCCCTGCGGCCCTGCCCCCGCCCCACCCACTGTACATAACCCTGCCCCCGCCCGCCCCCTCCCCCCAGATCTACAGGTTTTTTAAGCTATTGGCGCAGCCGCTGGTGGTCCCAGCCCAGAGCTCGGCTGGGGGCGGGATTTTCTATATAAGGTTTTGCTGTTGGATTTTTTCCCCCTTTTTTCATTTTCTTTTCTCTGTCCACCTCTTTTTTTCTATTTTTAATGGTGTTGAAAGCAGAAGCAAGAGCCCGGGGACAGGGGGTGTGCTTGTCGCCGGGTCTTCCTCTCCCTGCCGCCCCGCCCCCCACCTGTACTGTGAACTTCCCGCCAGGCCCCTGCTGAGGTCACCTGCCACCATGCCTCTCTCCTCCCCACTCCCACACACCTCAGGAGAGCTTGCCCCCCACCGCCGCCCACTGGGGAGGGCCGCCCAGTCTTCCAGAACCTGGGTGGCTCGAGTGCCACCCTCCTCCCCATTCCCAGGACCCCTGCCCTCTCCTGCCCTCGCCATGTTTTCAGGATGGGTGGTCCTGGCTCATCTCAATGACCCCAAAATGCCCTTGGTGGCTTTGTCCAGGGCAAGGGGCTCCTTGTCTGTGGGGCAGGAGGGCCTGGGTGCTGCATGGGGGTGCGCATCACCTGCTGCATCCCCCTGCCCAAGTATCCCCTGGTTCTTGGGCAGCTCTGCCCCCTCCATCCCATGTCCCCGTGAAAATAGACAATCCAGGGCTTCTCCCAAGGCTGTGATGGCCAAGCCTGGCTTCTGCTCTTGACCTTGAGCTGCAGCTGCTGCTGGCCACTCACCTGCTGACCCCACCCCAGCCAGCCTGCCCCATCCCCACCTGTGCCTGCCCAGGAGGGGACATCAAGGAAGTGCAGGGGGCTGCGAGGTGTACTGGTCAGTCAGTGTGGGATCCCACAGCCCCGGGCACCTGAGTGCCCCATCTCAGGGCACCTTCTGAGCACGCTGGGCACACCCTGCTGCCCCACAGGGCTGGGAGCTGGGGTCAGACCCGAGGTCCCACTTCCCCGCCCCATAGGTAGCCACCTTCAGGACACCGGTTGCCTCAGCCCCAGTCTCGGGCCCATGTGGGCCTCCTGGCCGGGCTGGGCAGTGTCCCACCCCCGTCAGCCCCACTCCAGCCCCCCACACCCCCGCCGGGTACCCCAGCGCCCCCATCCCTCCTGGACGGTGAAATACTATGCAATACGCGCTTCCTGTGTGCACACGGGGTCTGCCCGTCAGGGAGGGGCAGCGGCTGGGGATGGCAGCCACCCTACTGGCCAAGTGCCCGGTCCAGCCCCCGAGGTCTGCTCAGGGCGGGGACAGCCCCCCAGCTCAGTCGGGGTCGCTCCTCGTGTTTAGTTAGGTTTTTTAAAACATCAGTGGAACTCTCTTCCTGTTCTCGAAGAATACTTGAATGTTGGAGCCGCAGGCAAGGGTTGGGGGGCTGCGACCCCATCTTCCCAAGCACCCCCTCTTCCTCCCAAGCTGTGTGTGACTGTTTCCATCGGTGGGGGCTGATGTCTTCTTCCGTGGCTCTCCACCCACCTGTTTCTGTAGACTGGTTTCCCAAAGACGCCCGGTCGCCCTTCCGGGAGGGGCTGGGGGACAGGTCACCGTCCTCCCCACCCTCCATCGTTTTTTGACTATCAGTGGTTCCACATTTTTGCAACTGGAAATTCTCTGCCTTTTTGTAACCAGAACAAAATACAGACCCCTTCGCCCGTTGTGGGCGCCCGCGGCCGTTTTACTCTGGAGCGCCGAGCTCCCCGCAGCCTTTGTTTCTGTGAAGGTGGCACCGCTGCGACCAGGGGGCCGCTCAGAACCTTTACTGTGAAGAGCAGGGGAGCCCTGGGCAGCTCCTGCGGAGGGCCGGGGGCAGGCGTTCCAGCGTGGAGATGTTGAGAGACAACATCTTCAGAACATTTGTTAAGTGGGGGAACAACTTGCGAGCACTTTAACTCCACTGTACCAGGTGAACTGATACAGCCCGAAAGTTTTCCTTTACACCAACCGTCAAGGCCAGAATTTTGTATTCTGTTTTGTAAGGATTTAATAAAAGTCATAAAACCTTGGCCGGGTGTACCTGCGGTCCCATTTTCCACCGCTGCATAAGGAGCGGCCCCGTATGCGCTGATTCCGTCTGTGGGGAGCTCTGGTGGGAACGGGGGTGAGCTGGTCCCTCTGCGTCCGCAGTGCCCTCGCTTGGGAATACGCAGATGGCTGGGTCGTCATGGACCGGAGGCTCGGCTAGCCGGAGTGTAGACCGCATGCAACTCGGGCTTCTGCCTGGCGTGGCAGCCGAGTTCCCAGGCGCGGCGTCTAGGGGGCGTGCGTCCGAGAAATCAAGGCAGAAGCTGCGAGGCTACCCTCAGAGACCCTGCAGCAACGCTTGCACCACGTTCTGTGGCTCGAGAGGCTGGACCACGCTGGAGGGGAGAGAAAGAGACCGCCTCTTGGTAGAGGATGAGCAAGGTCCTAACTCCTGGGGTCTGCGGGCACAGCTGCCCCTTGGGAGCATGCAAGCACACCACAACCCAGCTGCTTCAAATGTTCCCTGCGTGGCCGGCCCCCGGGTCCGCAGGACTCCTCCCCGCAGCCTCTGCCTCACTAGCAGACCTCCGTGCTAGGTCCGGGGGCCGGAAATGAGTGAGACGGCAGGGCTGACTGGTTCTGGAGAAGGGATCTGAGACACCCTGGGGAGGTTTCACGCAGGAAGCCGCGACCAAGGACTGGAGCTAGCAGACCAGGCCAGAGGGAACCAAGCCAGGAAGAGCCCACGCCTGCCCCGTGTACGTGTGGCGCGGGGTGGTCCCCAGGAACCTGGGCGGGAGAGAGTCAGGAAAGGGGGAAGAGTTTGTACTGAGAGGGAGAGCTGTGGGGGACCTGCCCAACCGCACTGGGGTGGGGACTGCACCCCAAGGACAGTGGGGCACCCCAGGAGAGCTGTGTTGTAAACAACGGCTTTATTGAGCTAGCCGGCACACATCCCCCTTTTAAAGCGAGCATTCCACTGGCATGTAGGACATTCCCAATGTTGTGCAACCACCTTGATCTAATCCCAGAACATTTTCGTCACCCCCAAAGGAGACGCGGGACCCGCCAGCAGTCCCTCTCCCTCGCCGCTGCGTGAGCTCTAGGCGGCCACTGGTCCACTCTGGATTTGCCTGCTGTGGACGTGTCATAGACAAGGAATCAGGCACCATTGGTCTTGTGTGTGTCTGCCGTCACTGCACATCAGTTTTCAAGGCTCGTCCGTCCACACTGTTGTAGGCACCAGAGCTGTATGAACGGAAAGACAGTGTGGCCGCTCTACACCATGGACTATAATTGGGCCATTAAAAATAATTTTTATGACTTCTTGGTCACAGCCAGGTACCCAGAGGGAGCAAGTAGTTGAACCTGTGGGCTCGAGACCATAGTTGCAGGGGATTTCAAGCTCAATTGGCATAACAAACTGTACAAAACATTGTTCCACCTCATACTTTGGTGAGTAACGACTGGGATCTTAAAAGCTTGCAAGCAGCCATCTAGATGCAAAAATGGGTCTCTCCTCGTCCAGAGCAAAGAAGAATTAAGAAAACGAAAGATTCATGGAAATAATTAGTCCTAGCGCCTGCTACACCATGCGATCCTCAGCCTATAGGACTGTAAGATCAGAAGAACTAGATGGTGCCCGGCTACTACTGTCAACCACTCAAAGGGGGATCTATGTAGGAGATCTTGGATAGAGAGGGAGAACAATGTAGAACAAAACTCAAAATCATTTGGGGAAAAAATAAAAAAGGGACCAGTTTTGCTGGTCTGATAGAGCTTGGTGGAACCACTGAGACTGTGGGCCCTAGCTGCCCTTCAGATCTGGAATTGAACCCACACCTGTGGCTTCCAGCCAAACAAAAGATAGGCATGAGTTGACCATTTACCTGAGGTAGATACACTCCTTGGCAAGAACAATCATGGGAGAAAGAAGAGCTGTGTGTGCACAGGGAGACAGCTCGGGGCAGGAGTGCGTGGAGGGATGGACACAGGGAAGAGGTGACTATCAGGAGGAAGTGGGAGGGGAGCTATTGCATTGGGGTAAATTGTAGTCAGTGTCATGAGACACAATGTATGTGTGTGAACTGCTGTAGGTAAAGTGAATTTGCTGTGTAAACTTTCACATGACAATTTAAAAATATACCATTTTTATGATCTTTTTTTCATGGCCCAATAGTATTGCAGGGTGTGGAGGGCATGCATTGTGGTGATCCATTCACCTACCCTTTAAGGGGGGGGGGGGTGAGCCCCTAGCTCCACACTGTTTTGTACTGATACCCAATGGTGCGTGCAGCATTTGTGCAAAAGACAATGAATGAATGAATGAATGAATGAATGCAGGGCAGCTGAGCTTGCCCTCCCCCCAGTCATGGCTCCCAAGAAGCTTCCTCTGGCCCTGGCCCAACCGCCCTTGTGGTGGGAAGCGGGAGCCACATGCCAAGCCCTCACCCTGCCATGTGGCCTCAAAACCTGCCCAGCCCTGCCAGGCAACACTACTGACCGCTCCCTGCCCCCTGCTGCCTGCCAAGTCCCAGCGGCAGCTGAGGGAACAGCTTGTCCTCTGAGCTGGGTCTGTAGATTTTATTTTTGTGGTTTCCTCCCAGCCGATCCCGCCCTCTTTCCCATGTCTGTGCCCTCAGAGGAGTAGGCTGATCCGGAAGCCCAGGGAATGGGGCTGGGAGCCTCCCAGGCCGGTGACCTTGGCCACCCATGACCTTTCTGGGCTTAGTTTGCAACTCGGTAAACTGGAGAGACCAGCTCCTGGCCACCAGGCGCCCTGCCCCAGCCCAGGCACACTTCTCTCAGCTGGAGAAGGGGCGTGTGCAATTTGGAGCAGTCACCAGGAAATCAGGCCTGTGATTTGGGTAGCTGTCCCTGCCCCCCCACCCCACTCCTCTTAAAAAGACAGCCCAACCCCATTGCCATCTAGTGTACTTCAAATCATAACGACCCTGCAGGGCAGAGTGGAACTGCCCTGGCAGGATTGTAATTTTTGTATAAGCAAATCCCAAACCAAAACTACTGCCCTGGAGTCGATTCTGACCCACAGCGCCCCTAGAGGACAGAGTGGAACTGCCCCACAGGGTTTCCAAGGCTGCCGATCTTCACAGAAGCAAAGCCCAAACCACACCCACTGCCCTGGAGTCTATTCTGACCCACAGCGCCCCTAGAGGACAGAGTGGAACTGCTGCAGAGGGTTTCCAAGGCTGTTGTCTTTACAGAAGCAAAGCCCAAACCAAACCGGCAGACAAGGAGTCAATTGTGACTCACAGAGGCCCTAGAGGACAGAGTGGAACTGCCCCACAGTTTCAGCACTTTAAAGAAGTCTTTTGCAGGCTGTCAATCTTTAGAGAAGCAGACTGACTCATCTTTCTGCCAAAGAGTGGCTGGTGGGTTGGAACCACTGACCTTTCAGTTCACATCCAAGCGCTCTAACCACAGTGCCACCAACCAAAAAACAAACTCACTGCCACAGAGTCGATTCTGACTCATTGTGACCCCCGTTGGGTTTCCGAAGAGCTAAATCTTTACAGAAGTAGATTGCCCCATCTTCCTTCCGAGGAGTGGCTGGTGGGCTTGAACCTCCCACCTTCTAGTTAGCAGTCAAAGGCCCTAGGCACTGCACCACCAGAGCTCCTTCACTGTGCCATGTTGTTGTTTGTTGTTATGTGCCGTCGAGTCGGATCCAACTCATAACGACCCCTCCTTGGGTTTCCGAGGCAGTATCACTACAGAAGTAGATTGCCGCATCTTCTTTCCGAGGAGTGGCTGGTGGGTTTGAACATCCAGCCTTCTGGTTAGCAGTTAAGTGCCTTAGGCGCTATGCTACCAAAGCTTCTAAGGACTCCCTAAAAAGACAACAGGACGGACACACTAACACACAATGTTAATAGTAACAGTGGGGGTAGGGGGAATCACAGGGTAATGTAATTTTATGTATTGTCTTCACAATATTTCTGTAAACCTAAAACCATTTTTTAAAATACAATTTATTTTTTAAAATTCATATCAAATTGACAACAGCAAATCAAAAGGTCAAGTAGGAGGCTTAGGAGCCAGTGAGTTTATATTCATGTTGTTGCTGTTGTTGTTGTTGTTGTTGTTGTCGTTAGGGGCCGTTGAGTCATGGTGACTCTGTGCACAACAGAAAAAACAGTGCCTGGCCCTGCACCAGCCTCTCAGTCCCTGCTGTGCTTGAGCCCACTGTAGCAGCCATCTCAGTGTCAGTCCATCTCGTTGAGGGGCTCTATCTTCTTCACTGACCCTCCACTTTACCAGGCATGATGTCCTTCTCCAGGGAATGGTCCCTTCTGACAACTGACCAAAGTGGTGAGATGAAGCCTGGCCACTCTCACTTCCAAGGAGCATTCCGGCTGCACTTCTTCCAGGACAGATTTATTCCTTCTTCTGGTGAGCCATGGTATGTTCAATATTCTTTGACAACACCATAATTCAAAGACATCAAGTTTTCTTTGGTCTTCTTTATTTATTGTGCAGCTCTCACATGCATGTGAGGCGATTGAAAACATCATGGCTTGGGTTAGGCACATCTTAGTCTTCAAAGAGATGTCTTTGCACTGCAGCACTTTAAAGAGGTCTTTGGCAGATTTACCCAGTGCAAAACATCCTCTGATTTCTTCACTGTTGCTTCCATGGATGTTGACTGTGGAACCAAGAAATATGAAATCCTTGACAACTTCAAACTTTTCTCCATTTATCCTGATGCTGGTTATTGGTCCAGTTGTGAGGATTTTTGTTTTCTTTATGTTGAGGCGTAATCCATGCTGAAGGCTGTAGTCTTTAATGTTCATCAGTAAGTGCTTCAAGTCATTTTCAGCAAGCAAGGTCGTGCTGTCTGCATATCGCAGGCTGTCGATGAGTCTTCCTTCGGTCCTGATACCGCGTCTTCATATGATCCAGCTTCTCAGATTATTTGCTCAGCACACAGATTGAGGAAGTATGGTGAAAGGATACAACCCTGATGCACACCTCACTTGATTTTAAACCATGCCGTGTCCCCTTGTTCTGTTCCAATGACAGCCTCCTGATCTATGTACAGGTTCCTCATGAGCACAATTAAGTGTTTGGGAATTCCCATTCTTCTCAATATTATCCACGATTTGTTATGACCCACACAATCGAATGCCTTTGCATAGTCAATAAAACACAAGTAAACACCTTTCTATATTCTTTGCTTTGAGCAAGATCCATCTGACATCAGCAATGATACCCTTTGTTCCACATCCTCTTCTGAATCCAGCTTACCTTTCTGGAAATTTCAATATACTGCTGCAACCATTTTTGAATTATCTTCAGCAAAATCGTACTTGCTTGTGGTATTAATGATTTTGTTTGATAATTTCCACATTCTGTGGGATCACCTTTCTTTGGAATGGGTACAAATATGTATCTCTTCCAGTTGGCCAGGTAGCTGTCTTCCAAATCTCTTGCCATAGATGAGTGAGTGCCTCCAGTGCTGCATCTGTTTGTTGAAACATCTCATCATCCAGGGTCAATTCTAGGAGCCTTGTTTTTTGCCAATGTCTTCAGTGCAGCTTGGACTTCCTCTTCCAGTACCATTGGTTCTTGATCATATGCCACCTTCTGAAGTGCTTGACCATCAACCAATTCTTTTTTTTACAATGACTCTGTGTATTCCTTCATTCTTTTTTTTCCTTGATGCCTCCTGCATCATTCAATATTTTGCCCATAGAATCTTTCAATATTTGCAACTCGAGGCTTGAAATTTTTCTTCAGTTCTTTCAGCTTGAGAAATGCTGAGCGTGTTCTTCTCTTTTAGTGTTCTAACCCCAAGTCTTTGCACATTTCATTATAATAATCGACTTTGTCTTCTTGAGCTGCTCTTTGAAGTCTTCTGTTCAACTCTTTTATCTTGTCATTTCTTCCATTTGCTTTAGCTACTCTTCATTCAAGAGCGAGTTTCAGGATCTTTTCCAGTTGGCTGGCCACTTTGGTCTTTTCTTCCTTCCCTATCTTTTTAATGAACTTTGGTTTCTTCGTGTATGATGTTCTTGATGTCATCCCACAATTTCTCTGGGTTTTAGTCATTGGTATTCAATGCATCAAATCTATTCTTCAGATGGTCCCTGAATTCAGGTGGGATATAATAAAGGTCATATTTTGGCTCTGATGGACTTGTTTTAGGAGCACTGTTGGTGTAGTGCCTAAGGCATTTGATTGCTAACCAGAAGCCCAGCAGTTCAAACCCACCAGTTACTTCTTGGAAGGAAGGTTGGGCAATCTACTTCCATAGTGATACTGCTTTGGAAACCCAAGGAGGGGTCGCTATGAGTCAAATCAACTCGACGGCAGTGAGTTTGGTTTTTTCTTTTGGTTTGGACTTGTTTCAATTGTCTTCAGCTTCAGCTTGCAGTTGCATATGAGCAATTGATGGTCTGTTCCACAGTCAGCTCCTGACCTTGTTCTGACTGATGATATTGAGCTGCTCTGTTATCAGTCTTGCAAAATTCTATCATGCAGTCTCTGCCATCATTTCTACCTCCAAGGCCATATTTTCCAACTACTGATGCTGCTTCTTTGTTTCCAGCTTTTGCACTCCAATCACCAGTGATAATCAACATATCTTGATTGCATGTTCGGTCAATTTCAGACTGCAGAAGTTGGTAAAATATTTCAACTTTTTCATTTTTGGTTTTAGTAATTGGTGGTAAGTTTGAATAATAATAGTATTAACTGGTGTTCCTTGCAGACTTATGGATATTATCCTATCACTGACAGCAATGTGCTTCAGGACAGATCTTGAAATGCTCTTTTTGACAATGAATGTGACACCATTCCTCTTCAATTTGTCATTCCTGGCATCATAGATCATATGGTTGTCTGATTCAGAATGACCAAAATAAATCCATTTCAGCTCACTAATGCTACATTTAATTCTGTGGTCCATTTGGAGGTGTTTTTATTTTTTTAATTATTATTTATTTTTTACTTTTATTGTGATGAAAACGTACACAACAAGACATTCACCAACATAACCACATTTACAGCTCAGGGACATTGATGACATTTTTCATGTTGTACCACTGTTATTGTTATCCTTTTCCAAAATAGTCCACCACCCTTAGCATGACGGGAGCTGTTCGGGTTCCCTAGTGCCACTCTGACAGAAACATACCACAAATGGGATGGCCTTAACAAACAGGAGTTTATTCTTACAATTTGGAGGCTGTAAGTCCAAGTTCAAAGTGCCAGGCTCTAGGGGCTGGGTGAAAGCCCCTCAACCTTGGGGTCCCGCTCTGCCTCCTGCTCCC
>NW_006922053.1:2057465-2062314 GCF_000298275.1 Orycteropus afer afer | reverse complement strand
CAGACCACATACCCAAAGGCAGCTACTCAGCTGCTTGTGGTAGATCCCACCATGGAGTTGATTGCCAGTCTCATCATGGGGAATAACTACCACCAGCGGCCCAGCCACTGAACCAGGCCCAGCCAAGTTGACACACAACATAACTACCATAGGAGCTCTGATGGCGTAGTGTCTAAAGCATTTGACTGCTAACCAGAAGGTTGGCAGTTCAAACCCACCGGCTGCTTCTGGAAGCTCCAGGGGAGGATTGTACCCTCCCCTTCCCAGCTTCCCAAGCCCCCGCAGCTCTGGTGGTGCAGTAGGTAGGGCAGTTGGCTGCTAAGCTAAAGGTTGGCAGTTTGAACCCACCAGCAGCTCTACACAAGATGAGACAATCTCTTTCCAAAAAGATCGACAGCCTTGGAAACCCTGTGGTGCAGTTCCATTGCGTCCTCTAGGGGCGCTGTGCATAGGAATTGACTCCACGGCAGTGGGTTTGGTTTGGGCACAAAACACAACATTAGCATGAACTCAATGCCCCACAAACAAAAGCTTCTCCTTTCTCCCTCCCTCCTACCCCTGCTAACCACTAAGAATCTTTGGTTTCTCTTTATTTTTTCCAGCCTATCTAGGAATTTTCCCTCCTGTCCCCCGGCATCCCTGGTATAACCAACAAAGTTTCCTTCTACGTGTAAACCTTTCCTTGACTTTTGCTAATCGCGGACTAGTACAATAGTTATCCTTCTGTGGCTGGCTTATTGCACTCAGCATAGCGTTCCTTTGGAGTTAATTTTTGTTCACGGTGTGACGTTCGGGTCGCGGTCCCTCTTTTTTTGCCGGTGGATGCCTGGCCGCTCCAGCACCATTTGTTTCCAAGGCCATCCTTCCTCTGTTGGGTTCATTTTGCACTTTTGTCAAAAAGCATTGCAGTGTGTTTGTGGGTCTGTTTCTGGGTCAGCGTCACCAGTGGCGTAAATGGTTGACGCAGTCAGCCGCTAATGAAAAGGTTGGCGGTTCGAGCCCACCAGAGGGGCCTCGGAAGGCAGGCCTGGAGGTCCACTCCTGAAAATCCCGTGGGGCCAGTTTGACTCTAACACATGTGGCATCACCTGAGTCCAATGGTAACTGGTTACTTCTGGGTCATCTCTTCGGTTCCATCGATAAATGGTATGTTAATGGGAAATTTTAAAACCTTCTGTTCTCTAACAATGATCAATTCACAGGAAGTTACAAACATGGTACAGGGAGGGCCTGTGTACCCTTCACCCAGTCCCCTAGGACGACTCCTTCTTGCATAACTAGGGCTGATATCCCAACCACGAAATGGATGCGCATACAACGAGTTTTATGCCATTTAAACACATGCAAAGTCCCTGGGGAGCTGCGAATGGTGAACGCACTCCCCCCCCCCACCGACCAAGGTCAAAGGTCCACAGAGGTGCCTCGGAGGAAAGGCCTGGCAATTGACTAATGGTAAGTCAGCCAGTGGAAGCTCCGCGGAGCACAGCTCTTCTCTGACCCACCAGGGGTGTTGTGAGTGGGAGCTGGCTCCGCGGAGGCCGGTGGGGTGGGTCCTGTCACCAGCAGCACAGGACACTAGTCCCTCACCACACGTCCCCTTTCGCCCCCTCCTTGGACTCACAGTTGGTGCAAAAACTCCACGATATCCAAATGTGAAATAAGGCTCTGTGCTGTGTGCAGCCATAGCAAAAGCCTGGGGCAAAAGAAAAAAAAAAGAGAAAAAATGTGCTTTTTTAATGAGTTATTTATTTAAAAAATGTTATTGTGGTAAAAATACATACATAAAATGTGCCATTTGAGCCATTTTCAAGTGTATAATTCAGTGGCATTCCGTGCATTTTATAAGCATCACTACTCTCTGCTTCTAAGCCTCCTGCACCACCTCAGACAGAAAGTCCACACCCCTTGAGCAACAGCGCCCCATCTCTCCTCTCCTTCCCTTCCCTGGTAACCTCTAAGCAATCTGCTCTCTGTCTCTGTGCACTGGCCTGTTCTGAATCCTTCACATCAGTGGGACCACACGGTGTTTGTCCTTTTGTGTCTGGCTTCTCTCACGGAGCGTAACATGTTCGAGGTTTCAGCGTTCTGGCGTGTGCTGCAGTCCATGTCTCTTTACAGTGGAATAACAGCCCGTGTGTGGGCGGACTATGTGTGTTTACCCACTCATGTGTGGATGGGTTGTTTCCACCTTTTGGCTATTGTGAGTAGTGCTCTGTGAACGTTTGTGTACGTATGTCTGAGTCCCTGCTTTCAAGCGTTGTGGGTATACACCTAGGAGCGGAATTGCTAGCTCGTGTGGTCGTTCTAGTTTTAGTTTTTTGAGGAACTGCCAAACTCCTCTCTGCGGCGGCTGCACCGTCTCTCATTCCCACCAGCAATGTATGACAATGCAGTGTCCCCACACCCGCACAAACACTTGTTCTTTTCTGTATTTTTACAGTCTTCCTAATGGCCTCCCATTGTGGTTTTGAGTTGTGTTTCCCTGGTGACTGCTGATGTTGGGCCTCTTTTCATGTGCTTGTTGGCCATTTGTCCCTCTTCTTGGACAGATGTCTGTCCAAGACCACTGCTCATTTTTAATTGGGTTGTTTGTCTTTTCGGTGTTGAGTTGTAGGAGTTCCGTAGGTATTCTGCATATTCCCTTCTGATCAGACACATGATTTCCAAATAGTTTTTCCCAATTTGCTAGTTGTCTTTTCACTCTATTGATAATGTCCTTTCATGCACACAAGTTTTTGCTTTTGATGAAGTCCAACTTATCTATCTTTCATTTCGCTGCTCAGACTTTTGGTGTTATATCTAGGAATCCATCACTAACTCCAAGGTCTTGAATATTCACCCCGATGTTTTGTTCTAAGGAGTTCTGGTAGCACAGTGTCTAAGGCATCTGACTGCTAACCAGAAGGTTGGTGGTTCAAACCCACCAGCCACTCCATGGAAGCAAGTCTGGGCAATCTAAGGAGTTACCACCTCAGAAACCCAGTGGCGGTCGCTGTGAGTAGGAATTGACTTGATGGCAGTGGGTTTGATTTTTTCGGTTCTTTATGTATTGTTCCAAGAGTTCTGTGGCTTTACCTCTTTGACACAGGTCATTATCTATTTTGAGTTAATTTTGTATATGGTGTGAGGTAGGAGTCCAGCTTCATCCTTCTATATGTGGAGATCCAATTGTTCCAGCATGGTTTGTTGAATATATACATTTTTTTAATGTATTTTTTAATGCTAAATGTTTTCCAAAACATTAGAGTTATTGGAACATATTGAAAATTTGAAAAATAGTGGTTATTGAAACAGCATTATTTTATATTCAAGTATTATATCAACACAGAATTTATTATCATTTATTTTCCTGGGCATAATGGAAGCAAATTCATCAGTCATATTTTCAAAATTGTGGACAGTCAATGAAAAAGGAGAAGGCCCTCAATGAAATGGATTGACACAGTGGCTGCAAGGATGGGCTCAAGTACAGCAAGGATCATGGGCTGGCGCAGGACCGGGCAGTGTTTTGTTCTGTTTTACGTAAGGTCACTATGAGTCGAAGATGACTCGACAGCACATAATAACAACAGCATTTTCAAAGTCCTCTTCTGGCTAACTATGTTTCACAATTGCTCTTGACCGAATGACAAACTTAAATGAGTTTTAATCAATTTTAGCTGAAGTAAAACTATTAACAACTGTATTTTGGGTATAAATAAAATATAAATTATAAAATAATGTTTCAATTATTTTTTCAAATACTTTCAATTTCAATATTTTTGAATTTTCAATGTCCTGGGGTAAAATTAACCCTTTAAAAATACACTACAAAATGTATAGGGGCCACCCCTGTGTTCCTTTTCTCCAGTGTCACACCAT
This sequence comes from Orycteropus afer afer, assembly GCF_000298275.1. Taxonomy (NCBI): domain Eukaryota; kingdom Metazoa; phylum Chordata; class Mammalia; order Tubulidentata; family Orycteropodidae; genus Orycteropus; species Orycteropus afer. The sequence goes on along the minus strand of NW_006922053.1, from coordinate 2,058,453 downwards.
GCGTTAGTCTCCTGTGACTGCTGTAACAAATGACCACAAACCTAGTGACTTAAGAAAGTGCCCTGGCAATGTACCAAATGTGAGTGACCAATATGGCAGCATTGAGGATGAGAAAGACAGAGAGAGTTACATGGGCAGTACAAACAACAAATATGAACCCCTTTGTAAATACAATACTGAGTTGTTAGTGAAAGCAAACATGGGTATAGGGACGGATAGATGGGTGAACAAGCTAAACAATTATGTATGTCTAAATGGGAGTGTATCCAAGATCATATTCAGGGTTGGCAGACAATGGGCCTCTCGAAGAGTATGAAGGGATGGACACTGGGAGGAGGTAACTATGGGGAGGAGGTGGGAGGGGAGCTGCTGCATTGTAAATTTTGGTCAATGACATGAGACAAAGTATATGTGAACTGCTGTATGAAAAGTGAATTTGCTCTGTAAATCTTCACCCAAATCCTAATAAAAAATAAATAAATAAATAAATAAATATTCTTGGTAAAAAAGAAAAAAAAAAAAAAAAAGAAAGTGCCCTGGTAGTGCAGCGGTTAAGCACTCAGCTGCTAACCAAAAAGTGGGTGGCTTGGACTCACCCAACTGCTCTGCAGAAGCAAGGTCTGGTGACCTGCTGCCGCGAGGATGCAGCCTAGAGAACCCACGGGCAGCTCTGCCCTGTCACATGGGGCGGCCAGTGGGGGTCTGCTCGCTTGCACACAACAACAGTGGCCTGGCACATTTACTCTCTAGGTTATGGATGCAGGAGTCCGTGCAGGCCTCCTCGGGCTCAAAGCAGCTCCTTCCAGAGGCTCCAGGGGAGGATGGTCTCTGGCCTTTCTGGCTTCCAGAGGCCCCGCATGGCTCGGCCCAGGGCCCCTTCCTGTGTCTGCAAAGCCAGCAGCGAGCATTTCCCAGGCGCTCTCTGTTTGCTCCTCCTTCTCCAACCCCTGTACCTCTTTCTGTGGAAGTTCCCACTTCGGTTCTGCTT
>NW_006922053.1:2052039-2056990 GCF_000298275.1 Orycteropus afer afer | reverse complement strand
ACTTCCTATCCTCATGACAGTAACATCTATTTGGTGAACCTTCAGAAAGATTTTACTTCCCAAAATGAAAGTACAGCAAATATATATTTGTGCAGTGGCTTTCAAAAAGCTCCTAAGGGAATCAGTGTTTTCATTTCCAACATCCACACTGGCGTTGCCGGGTGCTGGCAAGTGGATTCTGACTCACGGTGACCCACGGGACGGAGTGGAACTGCCTCATCGGATTCCCAGGCCGTCACCTGTATGACAGCAGACCGCCAGGCCTTTTTCCGCAGAGCCTTCAGGCGGGTTCCAACCGCTGACCTTTCACCGAGTGCTGAACCACTGCGCCATCAGGGTCTCCTTGGCGTCCACGCTGCCGGCTGGTTTTGTTTTCCAGTGACCACGAGCAGTGGGCTCAGGGGGAGGGTGTCTCACACCTCACACATCTCAGGACAGGACATCCCACCCCCGGGACAGGCTGGCAGGTACCTTCCTGGCTTGGCTGGGCCCCAGCCGCTGCGGCCCCAGCAGTCTCCCTCCCTCCCCCCTAGGAAGGACACCCTCCTGCTCCCAGTCCCAACCCGACTGAGGGCGCCTCCTGCCGGCCAGCGTGGCCCGCCCGGCCGGGTCGGTTATGTGACCGCCGGGCTCTCTCAGGTCTGCTGTGTCTGATCCTGTTTCCTTCTGGCGGCTTGGACGCCGGCCCCGGCTGCTGAGCCCTCCCTGGGGCCGGCACCTTTGAGACGCTGTCCTTTGGCCAGGTTGGCCGCGGCAGCCGGACACAGAGTGCTTCTCCGTGAAAGCTGCCGGGAAGAATCTGGGAGGGGGTTCGCAGGCTGGCAAACGGTTTGTGCTACTGACCTGTGATTGGCGGTTTGAACCCATTCAGTGGCGGGAGAAAGCCCTGCAGCCTGCTTCTGGGAGGATCGCAGCCCGGGACAGCGCCGGCGCTCACTTCCCCCCTGCGATGCGCGGGGGCGCCAGGCGTCGGAACCGGCTGCGCGGCAGTGGGTTTGCTGGTTGCTTGGTTGGTCTCCGAAGAGGAAGGAGGTGACAGGCTGGGCCAGGGGAAGGCAGCGGCTGGAGGCGCTTAGATGTGACCTATTTCCTGCCCCAAGTCACCAGTATTGATGATACCAACAGTGTGGGTGTGGGGTGTGTTCTTTTTCTTTGCAACTTTTATTGTGGTGAAAACACACATAACAAGCTCTTGGCCAACACAGCTTCCCCAGTGACAGCTCAGGGATACCGATGACATTTTTCACGTAGGACCATGCAAGTTGGAGCTGAAGACAATGAAAACAAGTCCATCAGAGCTAAAATATGACCTTGATTATATCCCTCCTGAATGTAGAGACCATCTAAAGAACAAATTTCACACATTGAACACCAGTGACCGAAAACCAGAGGAATTGTGGAATGACACCATCATCCGTGAAGAAAGCAAAAGGTCATTAAAAAGACAGGAAAGGAAGAAAAGACCAAAATGGATGTCAGAAGACTCTGAAACTTGCCCTTGAATGGAGAGTAGCTAAAGCAAATGGAAGAAATGACAAGATAAAAGAGCTGAAAGGAGATTTCAAAGAGTAGCTGGAAAAGACAAAGTCAATTATTATAATGAAGTGTACAAGGACCTGAAGTTAGAAAACCGAAAGGGAAGAACACGCTCGGCATTTCTCAAGCTGAAAGAACTGAGGAAAAATTCAAGCCTTGAGTTGCAATATTGAAAGATTCTATGTGCAAAATATTGAAAGATGCAGGAAACATCAAAAGAAAATGGAAAGAATACAGAGTCACTGTACAAAAAAGAATTGGTTGATGTTCATCCATTTCAGGAGGTGGCATGTGTTCAAGAATCAATGGCATTGAAGGAAGAAGTCGAAGCTGCACTGAAAGAATTGAGGAAGAGCAAAGCTCCAGGAATGTGTGTAATACTGACTGAGATGTTTCAACAAAGGAATGCCTGCTGGAGGCACTCACTCGGCTATCCCAAGAGATTTGGAAGACAGCTACCTGGCCAACTGACTGGAAGAGATCCATATTTGCACCCATTCCAAAGAAAGGTGATCTCACAGAATGTGGAAATTATTGAACAATATCATTAATATCACATGCAAGTAAAATCTTACTGAAGATAATTCAAAACAGTTGCAGCAATATATTGACAGAGAGCTTCCAGAAATGCAAGCTGGACTCAGAAGAGGACACAGAATAAGAGATATCATTGCTGATGTCAGATGGATCTTGGCTCAAAGCAGAGAATACCAGAAAGATGTTTATTTGTGTTTTATTGACTATGCAAAAGCATTCAATTGTGTGGATCATGACAAATTGTGGATAACATTGAGAAGAATGGGAATCCCAGAACACTTCATTGTACTCACAAGGAACCTGTACATAGACCAGGAAGCAGTTGTTCAAACAGAACAAGGGGATACTGATGGTTTAAAATCAGGAAAGGTGTGTGTCAGGGTTGTATCCTTTCACCATACTTATTCAATCTGTATGCTGAGCTAATAACCCAAGAAACTGGACTGTATGAAGAAGAATGCGGCATCACGATTGGAGGAAGACCCATTAACAACCTGTGATATGCAGATGACACAACCTTCCTTGCTGAAAGTGAAGAAGACTTGAAGCACTTACTGATGAAGATCAAAGACTACAGTCTGAAGTATGGATTACAACTCAACGTAAGGAAAATGAAAATCCTCACAACTGATCCAATATAAGCAGCATCACAATAAATGGAGAAAAGACTGAATTTGTCAAAGATTTTGTGTTACTTGGTTCCACAGTCAATACCCATGGAAGCAGCAGTCAAGACATAAGACATCATATTGTACTGGGCCTATCTGCCGCAAAAGACCTCTTTAAAGTGCTGAAGAGCAGAGATGTCTCTTTGAAGACTAAGGTGCACCTGACCCCAAAACCAAAAAACCAAACTCACTGCTGTCGAGTCGGATCCGACTGGTAGCGACCCCTCCTTGGGTTTCCCAGGTGGTATCTCTACGGAAGTCTATTGCCCGGTCTTCCTTCGGAGGAGTGGCTGGTGGGTTTGAACTGCCACCTTCTGTTTAGCAGTCAAATGCCTTAGGCACTATGCCACCAGGTAATCCCAGCCATGGTGTTTTCAATCGCTTCATATGCATGTGAAAGCTGGACAATGAATAAGGAAGACCCAAGAAGAGTTAACGCTTTGGAGTTGTGGTGGTTGGCCAAGAATGCTGAAAGGACCGTAAACTTCTGGAAGAACTAACAGATCTGTCCTGGCGGGAGTGCAGCAGAAATCTCCTTGGAAGTGAGAATGGCCAGACTTCATCTCACCCACTTTGGTCATGTTGTCAGAAGGAACCCTTCCCTGGAGAAGGATGTCATACTTGGTAAAGTGGAGGGTCAACGAAAGAGGGGGAGGCCCTCAATAAGATGGATTGACACGGTGGCTGCAATGATGCAAAGCAGGTGGTGGGTTTGAACCACCGACCTTTTGGCAGACAGGCAACTGTAAGTTGGGACTGGGGCAAAAGGAGGTGTCAAGTACCTGTCTGTAACATGGGGTGTTGCCCCCCACCCCAGGATTCCCTGGGTGGTAGGACAGTGAAACACTCAGCTGCAAGGGTGCCGGTTCAAACCCACCCAGAGGCTCCTTGGAAGAAAGGCTTGGTGACCTACTTCTGGAGACCCTGTGGACAAGGAAACAGTTCGGGACCAACCACAGGCTCCTGTCGCCTGACAGCAGAAGCAGACGGTGCCTGGCCACCGCTGCAGACGGTTCTGACTGGGATCCTAGTAGCAGGTCCCGGACAGAGTGGGAGAAAGTGCAGAACAAAATCCCAAATCCTAAAACAGACCAGACTTCCTGAGACAGACTACGGCCCTTCGAGACCTTTCTAACTCAGAACTGAGCCCACCCCCAGAGACCACCTTTCAGGTCAAAAGCAGGCAGGCCTGGAGAGTGAGGCGTGAGCCCCCTGAGGGACGTGCTCCTCAGACCAGTGAACCACACAAGACCAGAAGGGCAGCACCTGCCCCACAACAAAGCTCAGAAGGCAGGAAGGGGCAGCACAGAAGGACAAACGGAAATGAGAAAGCAGGGAGGAGGTGGGGAGAGTGCTGCCATATTGCAGGGAACCAACCAACACCACCCGGCAATTTATGATGTGCTGTCAACTGGGAAACTAATTTGCTCTGAAAACCTTCACCTAAAGGACAATTTTTAAAAATATCAATCGTGACAAAAAAAAAGAGAAGGAAATCTCTGTGGCTCAGTTGTAGTCCGCACACACGGAGGAGCCGTGAAGCGGAGTCACGTCCTTGACAAAGCGTGTGGGACGCTCCAGGGCCTTGTGGCAGGTCCGTCCTGGTTCCCAGCAGGACAGCAAGGTGGACATCAGGCAGCCTTTGACCACGCCCTTCAGACAGAATCTGGTTTCTGTTCCCCCAGGCGAACCCCCAATGCAAGGCCCAACCCTGGGCAGCTCTCATGAGAACACACTCTACACCCTTATTTTATGGCATAAACAGAGTCTCAAGCACAACCCAAGATACACAAGCAGCAGAAGATAAACTAGATGATTGGGGCCTTCTGGAAATCAATGCTTATAAGCATCAAAGACTTCTCTGACGGAGTCAAAGGAGAACCTGCAGAATGGGAAAAAACATTCGGCAATGACATATCACACAAAGGACTGATCCCTAAAATTTATAGAAAACTCTAACACCTCAGCATCAAAAAGACAAACAATCCAGTTAAAAAATGAACAGACACTTCACCAAAGAAGATATTCAGGCAGACAGCAAACACAGGAAGAAGCTCCTCATTAGCCATTAAAAAAATAAAAAAGCAAAAACCAGACTCACTGCCATGGAGTCGGATCTGACTCATAGCAACCCCTCCTTGGGTTTCCGAGGCAGTATCACTACAGAAGTAGATTGCCCAACCTTCCTTCTGAGGAGTGGCTGGTGGGTT
>NW_006922053.1:2040627-2045544 GCF_000298275.1 Orycteropus afer afer | reverse complement strand
TTGTCTTTAACTTCAAGTTGAATTTGCATATGAGCAGTTGATGGTCTGTTCCACAATCAGCTCCTGGCTTGGTTTTGGCTGAAGATATTGAGCTTCTCCATCACCCCTTGCCACAGATGTAGTCAGTCTGATTCCTGTGTGTTCCATCTGGTGAAGTCCACGTGTACAGCCTCCGTTTGTGTTGTTAAAAATGTATTTGCAATGAATAAATGATTGGCTTTGCCAAATTCTATCATGTGATCTCCAGTATTATTTCTATCATCAAGGCCACATTTTTCAACTACCAGTGATTCTTTGTTTCCAACTTTTGCATTCCAGTCAGCAGTGATAAGCAACACATCTTGATTGCATGCTAGGTCAATTTCAGGCTGCAGAAGCTGGTAAAAATCTTCAGTTTCCTCTTCTTTGACTTTGATGGTTGGTGGGTAAATTTGAGTAATAGTGGTATTAACTGATCTTCCTTATAGGTGTATGGATGTTATCCTATCACTGACAGCATTGTCCTTCAGGATAGATCTTGAAACATTCTTTGTGATGATAAATGCCATGCCATTCCTTTTCAGCTTGCCATTCCTGGCATAGTAGATCGTATGGTTGTCTGATTCAAGTTGGCCCAAACCAGTCCATTTCAGCTCACTAATGCCTAGGATATTGATGTTTATACATTCCATTGCATTTTTCACAACTTCCAATTTTCGTAGATTCATACTTCATACATTCCATGTTCCAATTATTAATGGATGTTTGCAGCTGTTTCTTCCCATTTTAAGTCATGCCCCAGCAGCAAATGGAGGTCCCGAAAGCTTTACTCCATCCACATCTCTAAGGTTGGCTCTACTCTAAGGCAGCTCTTCCTCAGTCGTATTTTGAGTCCCTTCCTACCTGAGGGGCTCATCTTCCAGCACTGTATTGGACAATGTTTCAGGGCTATTCATAAAGTTTTCCAGTAATGTATCAGACAGTGTTTCACTGCTATTCATAAGGTTTCCACTGGCCAATCCTTTGAGAAGTGGATGGCCCCTTCCTTCTCCAGAGTCTGTCTTAGCCTGGAAGCTCTGCTGAAATATGTCCACCAGGGGTGACCCTGCTGGCATTTGAAATACTGGTGGCATAGCCTGCAGCCTCACAGCAACACCCAAGCCACCACAGTATGACCCACTGAGAGACGAGTGGTGGAGTGGCCTCTTTTTTTGGGGGGGTATGTGCCTTCAACACTACATTCTTGTAAAGAAGTCTCAGTACAAGATCAAACTGGCCACAGAGACCCCAAAGCACACGTGAGGGTTTTAACGGAGAGAGTAGAAGTCATTGGTGGTGAAGCTAGAGAGAAGGGTGACATGTGGGGAATGTGACCAATGACACTGAACTTTCATGTAGCAATGTTTCAACAGGAATATACTTTGCTGTATGTATTTCCAGCCCCCTAAAAAAGCAGCATCAGCCCACAGTTGGTCAGGCAGACTTGCAGTATGCTACTGTAATGCATTATCTATAGAAATCACACTGATCATGATGTGACTCTTACCATAACCCACTGCCATTGGATAGATTCCGACTCATAGCAACCCCCATCGGCTTTCCAAGGTTGTAAATCGTTACAGAAGTTGAGTGCCTCATCTTCCTCCCATGGAGCAGCTGGTGGGCTTGAACCACCAACCTTCTGATTCACAACCAAATGTCTCCCCCAGTACGCTACCAGAGCTCATTATTCTTATCTTAGATCTTGGCTCTGAGCCAGAAGTTATTTTTTTTAAAATAATTTTATTACTTTTTGTGAAGATATATACAGCAAAGCACACACAAATTCAACAGATTCTGCACGTACAATTTGGTTGTTCCTCTCAAGTTTTCTCCATGCCTTAAAATTATTTTCCCAGTGAGACACTTCTGGTGAGAATATTCCTGTGTGACAGTCCCAGAGCCATTCTGCTTGGCACATCCTGGTCCCACGTAATGTTGTTGTTGTTAGCTGTCATCGAGTCAGCCCCTGACTCTTGGTGAACCCACGCACAGCAGGAGGAAACGGCAGCCCCACAGCAGGTTGCAGACTGGACCGTTGTGACCACAGGGTTTTTACTGACTGATTTGGAAGCAGTCACCAGGCTTGTCTTCCTTGTCTCAATCTGGAAGGTCCGCAAAAACCTGTTCGGCCTTCTAGCAGCGTGCAAACCTCCGCAGACAGGCAGGTGGCAGCTGGTGTGAGGAACACTGGCCGGGAATCGAACCTGGATCTCTGGCATGGAAGGAAGAAGTCTACCATTCGGACACCACTGCCCCTACAGGAATCTCCAGAAATAGAGACAATCGCAGGGAGCAGCTTTGTGAGCAGCACCCCCTAGGGGCCACCATCAGCTCAGAGAGGGCTGTGGCCTGTTGAAAAACCAAAGAAACCGAACTTACTGACATCCTGTAGAGTCCTACCATCGGGAGACCCCCATCGGGTTCCAGGACTGTCAGTCGTTACAGGAGACTGTCTCATCTTTCTTCTGCAGAGCAACTGGTGGGTTCAAACCACCAACCTTTTGGTTAAGCTGCCAAATGCCTTAACCACTACACCACCAGAACTCTTATGGTCTTTGAAGAAACTGGGTTAAGAAACTCAAAAATACTCCAAAAATTACAGAATGAACTTGGGACAGGTGTTTGGTTTAAAAAAAAAAAAAAAAAGCCCAAAACATCAAGACAGTGGGGCAAAAAGGCCTGGTGACCCTTGGCTGCCTTCCTTTGCCACCCCAGGGGCTGCATGTCATTAGCATGTCTTTACCCAAAGCAAACTCACTCACTGCTGTCCAGTCAGTTGGACACATCATAACAACCCCTCCTTGGATTTCCGAGGCGGTCTCTCTATGGAAGTAGGTTGCCCAATCTTCCTTCCAAAGAGTGGCTTGGCCCTAATTATTCATTTATATTTATTTTTCTTTTGAGGTGAGATTTACAAGGACACGCACAAATCTGAAGAGTACTTTCCTGCGTTTTGTCCTGTCTTTTGCACCTGTGTCTGAACCCCGACTCCTGCCCCTGATGGCTCTGCCTCTCAATGGCCTCTGGCTGCTCCTCTAAGCTGGCTGAGGACTGATCATACCCCCACAGGGTTGGGGACACCTGCTGAGTCTTGACAAATGCACACACCTATGCAACTGGAAGGAGCCCTGCTGGCACAGAGGTTAAGCCCTCAGCTGCTCACCGAAAAGGTCGGCGGTTTGAACCCACCCAGCTGCCCACAGGAGAAAGACCCGGCAATCTGTTCCCATAGAGACGACAGTCTGGGGGACCTCGTGGGGCAGTCCTACTCTGTCACATGGGACTGCTGTGAGTGGCACTCGATTCGACGGCACATGGCAATGGGGCACTGAACTCTCTGTCACGACATGGACCATTCTATTCCTTCTGTGGTTGGCAGATTAATGGACCACAAAGATGTCCGCATTCTAATCGCCAGAACCTGTGAACGTGGCCCCTACATGGCAAAAGGGACTTGGCCGACAGGATTAAGTGACGGATCTTGAGATGGGAGATGGTCCTGGATGACCCTGCAGGCCCAATGTCATCACAAAACCAAGCCCAGCTGCAATGGGGTCGGCTCCCACTCGTGGTGACCCACGTGCTTCCGAGGGGAGCAGTGCTCCACGGGGCCATCAGCGGCTGCCCTTTTGGAAGCAGATAACCAGGCCTTTCCTTGAGGCACCTCTTTGATTCTTTGACTACTTGAACCTCCAGCTTTTGGGTCAGCAGTGAGCATGGTAACCATTTGCACCATCCAAGAGCTAGGGTCCTCATCTGAGGGAAGCAGGAGGGCCAGGGTCAGGGGGAGGTGTGGAGGCGGAAGCAGAGAGAGAGACTGGGAGACTCTCGCTGCCGGCTCTGCGGACGCAGGAAGGGACCACAGGCTGAGGAACACGGCCTCTAGAAGCTGGAAATGGCCACAGACGATTCTCCCCCAGAGGCTCCGGAAGGAACCAGCAACACCTGGATTCCAGCCCTGTGTGACCCATTTGGACTCCTGACCCCAGGACTGTCGGGTATAAACGAGCACTGTTTGGGGGCATAGAGCTTGTGGTCATCTGTGACAGCAGCCACAGGGGACACACACCCAGATGCTTCCCTCCTGCTCCTTCCCACTCAATCCCTACCCGCCCCCCTCCTCCACAGGAGCCTCTCACCTTCAGGTGGCTTGTTATGTGGTGACAGATAACCCCAACAGTACTCGCCACACAGCTGTTCATGGAAATGCTACCCAGTGTCAGGGATTATCACTGGACACAAATCAAAGCCACTTCCCCGTCATTATCAAGAGGTGCTCAAAGAACTTCAGCAAGGGCGGTGGCAGCAGGTACACTCTTGGGCGAGAGTAACAAGTCCTGACTCAACTGCTAAGAACTCTAAGGACATTCGGTAGCCCAGAGAACAGAAAGACTAGAGCTAGAGTGGCGTTCAGGCACAGAGTGATCAGGGCGTCTTAGCAGTGTCACTCCAGGGCCAGATTTCTTCGTCTCTCCTTTCCGCCAGCCTGGAGGCTAGGGCCCTGGTTGTCCCCTCAGGGGCCCTTGCTGGGTTTTCCCGACTTCCCCTCCTCATGCAGACTTTTGCTCTCATTTCATTGGCCACCACTGGCCCCAGAGTCCATCCCTGGACCAGTCTGCCCTCAGTCACTCAGTCATTCCCATCCATCACTGTAATGTTATTGTTATCTTAGATCTTAATTTTTAGCCAGAAGATACCTTTTTAAGAATTTCATTTTAGGAGTTCCAGCAAGATGGCAGACTAGGCAGAAAGACTGCACAGACCCTCTTCAACAAAGAAAAGGGAAACCAATTAACACAGACACAGAAAATAATCCTGGACCCCTGAGCCTTGAAGGGAAGGATATACAAGTGGACTAAACCCCAACTAGCAGAAGAATTTGCGTGAAAATACCAA
>NW_006922053.1:2032559-2037067 GCF_000298275.1 Orycteropus afer afer | reverse complement strand
ACACTGGGAAGAGGTAACTATGGAGAGGAAGTGGGAGGGAGCTGTTGCATTGTGGTAAACTGTGGTCAATGTCATGAGACAAAGTATATGTAAACTGCTATATGGAAAGTGAATTTGCTCTGTAAATCTTCACCCAAATCACAATAATAAAAAAAAGAATTTCATTTTATTTTTTAATGAAAATGTTGTTGTTGTTAAGTGCCATTGAGTCAGTTCCGACTCACAGCAATGTCACGTACAGCAAAACGAAACACTGCCTGGTCCTGCACCTTCCTCCCAACGTGAGGATACGCTTGAGTTGGTCAGGTCATCGCAGCCACTGGATCAATCTACCTGGTTGAGGGTCCACCCCCTTTTCACTCTCTCCCTTAGCCAGCATGATATCCTTCTGACAACATGAGTTAAAGTATATGAGACAAAGTTTGGCAATTTTTCCTTCCAAGGAGCATCCCAGTTATACTTCTTCCCAGACAGATTTGTTCGTTCCTCTGGCAGCCCATGGTCTTTTCAGTATTCTTCATGGACACCAGAATTTAAAGGCATCAACTCTCCTTCAGTCTTCTTTACTCATTGTCCAGCTTTCACATGCATAGGAGGCGACTGAAAATACCATGGCTGGCGTCAGGTAGCTTAGTCTTCAAAGAGACGTCCTTTGCTCACTAACCCTTTAAAGGGGACTTTCGCAGCAGATTTACCCAGTGCAGTGCGTCATCTGATTTCTTGACTGCCGCTTCCAAGAGCATTGGTTGCGGATCCAAGTAAAATGAAGTCTTTGACAACTTCAGTCTTTTCTCCATTTTTCATGATGTTGTTACTGGTCCACCTGTGAGGATTTTTGTTTTCTTTATGTTGAGGTGTGACCCACACTGGTCTGTAGTCTTTGATCTTCATCAGTAAGTGCTCCAATTATTCTTCACTCCCAGCAGCAAGGTTGTGTCGTTTGCATATCGCAGGTTGTGAACGAGTCTTCCTCCAATCCTGATGCCGTGGTTTTCTTCACATAGTCCAGCTTCGCGGATTATTTGCTCAGCACACAGAGTGAATATATATGGTGAAAGGATACAACCTTGACACATTCCCTTCCTGATTTTAAGCCTTGAAGTATCCCCTTGTCCTGATCTATGTACAGGTTCCTCACGAGCACAATGAAGTGTTCTGGAATTTCTACTTTTCACAATGTTATCCATAATCTGTTATGATCCACACAGTCCAATGCCTTTGCATACTTAGTAGAAGCATCTTTCTGGTATTCTTTGCTTGAGCCAAGATCCATCCGACATCAGCAATGATATCCCTCATTCCACGTCCTCTTCTGAATCCAGCTTGCACTTCTGGAAGTTCCTTATCAATATACTGCTGAAGCCATTTTTGAATTATTTTCAGTAAGATTTTACTTTCATATGCTGAGAATGATACTGTTTCCTAATTTCTGTGTCCTGTGGGACCACCTTCCTTCGGAATGGCACAAGTATTTCTCTCTTCCAGCCACTCGTCTGGGTACCCGGCACTGGCATTTCTTGTCATAGATGTGTGAGTGCCTCCGGCGTCTGTGCATTTGTGGAAACGTCTCAGTGGGTGTTCTCTCGATTCCTGGAGCTTTCTTTCTCACCAATGCCTTCAGTGCAGCTTGGACCTCCTCCTTCAACACCACTGGTTCTTAATCATATGCCATCTCCTGAAATGTCCACCAATTTCTTTCTTTCTTTTTTTTTTTTCCATTTTTATTGTGATTTGGGTGAAAGTTTACAGAGAAAATTCATTTTCCATACAGCAGTTCATACACATTTTGTCTCATGACATTGACTGCAATTTTCCACAATGCAACAGCTCCCCTCCCACTTTCTCTCCAGTCACCTCTTCCCTGTGTCCTTCCCTCCAGGCACTCCTGCCCGCCCCCCGAGCTGTCTCCCTGTGCACACACAGCCCTCTGTTCTCCCATGATTGATCTCTCCAAGGAGGGTATCTACCTAATGTAAATGTTCAGCTCATATGCCTGTCTTTTGTTTGGCTGGAAGCCAGAGGTGTGGGTTCAATTCCGGACCTGAAGGGCAGCTAGGGGCCGTAGTCTCAGGGGTTTCCCAGGCTCTATCAGACCAGCTAAACTTTTTTTTTTTATGATTTTGAGTTTTGTTCCACATTGTTCTCCCACTCTATGCAGGATCTTCTACACAGATCCCCCTCCAAGTGGTTGACAGCGGTAGCCAGACACCATCTAGTTCTTCTGGTCTCATGGTCATATAGGCTGAAGATCACTTGGACTAATTGTTTCCATGTGTCTTTAGTTTTCTTCATTCTTCTTTGCTCTGGACAAGGAGAGACCCATCATTGCATCCAGATGGCTGCTTGCAAGCTTTTAAGATTCCAGTCATTACTCGCCAAAGTAGGATGTCAAACAATGTTTTTGTGTAGTATGTTATGCCAGTTGAGCTTGATGTCCCCTGCAACCATGGTCCAGAGCCCACATGTTCAACTACTCGCTCCCTCTGGGTAGCTGGCTGTGGCCAAGAAGTGACTACAACCTTGTCGCTTGTCAGCTCTACTATACGCCTGGGAATTCTTACAGAACATACAAATACACTTGTAGAACCATTTTCTGCCAACCCTATACATGATCTTGGGCACCCTGCCCCCTGCATAGACATACCTAATAGTTCAGCCTGTCCACCCATCTATCTGCTCATATATCCGTGTTTGCCTTCACTGACAATGCAGTACTGTGTGTGCAAAAGGGTTCATCTTTGTTGTCTGTACCTCCCATGTACCTCTCTATGTCTTCCTTTTCCTCAATGCCACCATGTTGATCACTTACATTTGGTACATTGCCCTTTTCTCCACCCAAATTAATACTTGTCTCCACCTATCTAACATTGTTCCATACCCTCCCCTCCCACTCTGCTAACCCACAAAGAAAATTTCCTCCCATTTATAAACTTTTCCTTGACTTTTTACAGTAGCAGACTAATACAATATTTGTTCTTCTGTGATTGATTTATTTCACTCAGTATAATGTCCTCTAAGTTCATCCATGGTATGCGGTGTTTTGCAGATTCTGTATTATTCTTTAGGGTTGCATAGTATTCCATTATGTGTATGTACCATAGTTTGGTTATCCATTCTTCAGTTGATGGGCACCTAGATTTTTTCCATCTTTTTGCTATTATAAATAATGACCAATTCTCTTTTATACAGTGACTGTGTATTCCTTCCTTCTTCTTTTGATGTTTCCTACATCGTTCAATGCTTTGCCCGTACCCCCCCCAAAAAAAAAAAATCACTGCCATCAAGTTTATTCCAACTCATAGCGACCCCCACTTGGTTTCTGAGGTGGTAGATCTTAATGGGATTCTTGTTATGTACCGTAGTGACCCCTCCTTGTGTTTCCGAAGCAGTTACGGAAGTAGATTGCCCAACCTTCCTTCCGAGGAGTGGCTGGTGGGTTTGAACCACCAGCCTTTTGGTTAGCAGTCAAGTGCCTTAGGCACTGCAGTACCAGAGCTCCTTTTGCCGGTAGAATCCTTCATCCCCTAATTCAAGGCTTTAATGTTTTGTTCTATGCACATTTCATTTCTTTGTCTCCTGCAGCGAGCGGCCCTTTGAAAGCTTCTTCTCGGCTTTTACTTTATCTCTTCCACTTGCTGTAGCTTCTCTCTACTCAAGGGCAACTTTGTAGTCTCTTCTGACATTCATTTTGGTCCAGACATGGCCCTGGTATGTCTGTTGAGATTTGACAAACCCCTCCCCCATCCATCAACAACCTCCTGGCCCTCAGTGTACCCCTCCACTGGGTAGGCAGAGCACCTGGTTCAGGGGCTAGGATTCAAGTCTGGAGTCTAGGCTCTGGAGGCTGAGGTCCAGGGTTTAAGGTCTGGCTTCTGGAATTCGGGATTTGGGGTCTAAGGACTGGAGTTTAGAGTGTGGGGTCTCAGGTCTGAGGTATAAGATCTGGGGACTAGGGTTCAGAGTCCAGCCCTGGGGTCTGAGTTCTAGGATCTGAGCTCCCAGACTGGGGGCTGGTTTCTAGCATCTGGGGTCTGAGGTGCGGGATCTAGGGTTAGGGGTCCAGATCTGAGGTCTGAGAAATGGCATCTCATATCTGGAATCTATTGCCTGGGATTTGGGACCCAGGGTTCAGAGTTTGCGTTCTGGGTTCACAGTTGGGGGCTGTATCAGGTCCAGGATCTAGGACCTGGCCTCTTGGGTTGGGTTCTGGCATAGAATCCAGGGTGTGCCATCCGGGGCCCAAGGTGCAGAGTTCAGAACCAGGCTCCCACAGATCTAGAATCTGGCTGAGGTCTTTGGCTTGGGTCTGGTGTTTGGGGGCCTGAAGTTCTTGACCCGGGCTTCAGAGTCTTGGTTCCGGGGTTCTGAGTCCAGATACAGGCTCCTGGGTACAGATCTGAGGTTCGGGAGGAACCCTCCGTATCCGCCCCTCCCCCAACCCCTCCCAGCCCAAGCCTCCACCCTCTGCCCTTTCTCTCTGGGGGACTCCAGCACTGGGCCACCCTCCA
>NW_006922053.1:2029817-2031804 GCF_000298275.1 Orycteropus afer afer | reverse complement strand
GGCCGAGGAGGCAGCGGGGCCCGTGGCGGCGCTGCTGCGCGAGCCCGTGTACAACTGGCAGGCCACCAAGCCCACGGTAAAGGAGCGCTTCGCCTTCCTCTTCAACAACGAGGTGCTCTGCGACGTGCACTTCCTGGTGGGCAAGGGCCTCAGCTCGCAGCGCATCCCGGCGCACAGGTGGGCGCGCGCCCGGCCCCATCCCCGCGGGGACCCGGGCTCCGCGGCCCTGCACCCCTCCACCCCCGCGGGGACCCGGGCTCCGCGACCCTGCACCCCTCCACCCCCGCGGGGACCCGGGCTCCGCGGCCCTGCACCCCTCCATCCCCGCGGGGACCCCGGGCTCCTCCACCTCTCACCCCGTCCCCCCCGGGGACTCCAGGTCCTCCGCTACCCAGCATCCCCCTATCACCGCCAGGGACCTTGGGGCTCTGCTACCTCGGCCCCCATCCCTGCCAGGTACCCCAGACCCCGCCATTCCCGCACCCTGCCATCTCCTCTGGAGACCCCGGACCACCGCTACTCGGCACCCCGCCATCCTTGTTGGAACACTAGGCTTCGCCATCCCTGCATCCCCCATCCGGGCGGAGACCCCAGTCCTGCCATTCCTGCACCTCTTCATCCCTACCATCGACCCTAGGCCTCAGACCCCGCTCCCAGATCCCCACCAGAGACCCCTACCTTGAGAACCCTGGCCCCAGGGCTACCGCTAGAGTCCCCAGCCTCAGTGCCTCCAGGGCCCTCAACTAAGTGCCTCCACCCCTGGGCTCCGTCAGTAACCTTGGCCCTGTCACCCACCCTCGAACCCCCACAGACCCCGCCCTGTGCTCAGCCACTTCCAGTCGCTCAGGTTCTAAACCATATGAACCCCACTAGAGAATCTTGGGCCTGGCTACTGACGCAGGACCCCCTCCAGAGGTTCCCCCAGCCCCCAGTTCTGTCACCCCCAGAGCTTGCAGTACCCAGGTCCTTCTCCTGACCCTTCTAGACTCCCATGCCCTTTCTATCCCACCCTGCCCCCCAGATTTCCACCAGAGACTTGCCAATCCCCCGGAAGCCCCCAACTCCATGGCATCCCCTCCATCTTCTTACATCCCCAGGCCACTTGACCCCCATCTGAGAGCCCTGCACTCTGCCAACCCCAGGTCCCCTCTAGAGACCCCTATCCCATGTTACCCTGACCCTCTGATCTCCCAGCTCTGTCTCCTCCCAATACCCCCTTTCCCAGCTGGAACCCCAAAGCCCTCAATCATTTCAGGGACCCCTCAGCCCAGCCCTGACTCCTGCACCCCCCACCTGCATCCCTTTTGCCCATGGCCTGAGCACCCCTCCCAACCTCAACTCTAGGGAAACCCCACCCCCAGATCCCTGCCCCAGACTCTGGCAAGAACCTCAGCAGAGGCCCCCACCTTTTTCTGGGGCCCCAGTGGATTCCACCGGCCCTCCTCTCCCTTCCCCCAGTTCTCCCCCCAGAGAGGTCCCTTCTTCCAAGGCCACCGTTCAGCCCTACTTGGGCAGAGGCCCACTTCCTGCACCAAAGGCCCCCAGACCCCTCAGGGTCGCTCCCAGGGCAAGCGGGCTGCTGCTGTCACGCCTGAGGGCTCCTCAGTTTGGGGGCTTGGGTGGGCTTTCTGCTCCTTCTGGAGCGTTCCCCCCAGGTTGCGGCAGACCCTGTCCTTTCATGTGTGTGGGAGCTCTGTCAGTTGAGTTCTCCAGACTCTCGGCTGTATACCTACACTTGGTCTCCTCAATGTGGCTTCTCTGGTGTCACTTAGCAGAGGTTCCAACCCCTGGAAGGTCCCCAGGGGCTGTGGTTGTCCCCGTATGGAGGAAGCGGTCTGGCGTACCCATGGGAAGGCCTTGCTGCTATGTGTCTGTCCATCCATCCCTCCCCCCAGTGCCCCACACGGGCGGCCTCCTAGCACTGCCCAGCCCTGGGGCCTGCTCTCTTTCCACTTGGGACAAGCAGAGACCAGTAAGGTGAAGTCGA